>NC_090192.1:20534036-20641536 GCF_024679245.1 Pseudorasbora parva
AAGTGTGAATTTCCTTGAGCAGAAGTTGAACAGGTCCTCCAAGCTCGGACCCAGGAGCTCCATCACCATGACATTGTAGTCCCCTTCAGCACCACACCATTTGATCGAGGGAATACCCACTAAGGTTGAAAGGAGATTGAAGAGACATTTCTATGAAGCCATTTGAAGCATCAGAAAGAAAACTGATGGAGATCATTTCTCACCTCCACCTTGCATCATCTTATAGAACTTGCTCTCAATATGTAATTGTGGATGTTTAGTCTTCACACTCTCCAGTTTAATGGCTACCTCCTCTCCTGATGTGATATTTGCACCTGGAAGATTAGATTTTTTACAACATCAGGTCACAACACTTTGGTGAACTCTAGATCAGCAGCCAGTTCAAGTAGATAATATGTTTACCCAAGTAAATATCACCAAAGGAGCCACTTCCAATCTTTCGCCCAAGACGGTATTTACTCCCAACACGTAACTCCATGATTCCTTCCCTAAAAACAGCCTTGGAATCATAAAAAAAGTATTATTTGTATGTATGTATGTGTGTGTGTATATATATATATATATATATATATATATATATATATATATATATATATATATATATATATATTAGTGTGATGTAAATTAAATACAGTCATTCAGCATTTTAGCACGCAGCTGATGTAAACAAGAATGCTCACTTCGGCATTCCTAGCATGGTGATTTTCACCAGCTCAGATTTAATTCACATTTCAGACAGAAAAGCACTGGCAGTCATGTATCTGACATCTGACATCCGAGTCATGTGATGTGATCCGAACACAGATGCCGTTCAATTTCCACGAACTTGCCACGAAGAGGTTAATTTAATCTAGGCATCATCGCAGATCATCAATGTGCAAACTACGTGCGTTACAATAAGGAATCTATTGAAAACGACCCGTTTTCGTGAGTGTTTTACGACGTTTGAATAATTGAACACACAAGACGAATCTGTCTACAGCGGTTTTCAGCCAATTTTGTTGCAGCCGCACCCAAGACCATGTTGATCCCGAGGTTTCACAAACTGATAATAGCGGTGACGTTTACATTTATTCGGGACACCAAAATGACTCTTAAAAACCCATGTCCTGATATGACCTTAAGGCAGGAACATCTTTCTTACCTAACGTGATGGTGGTGGAAAAGTGAGGCTGGTCGACAGGCTTGCGCTCGTAAGACAGGACCCTGGACAGCGAAGAGTGCAAGCGTAATTTTAAACGTCTCATCACAAATGTAATTCCAACCACTGCTTTCTTCCTCAGATTTTTAAATCGTGGATTTCATATCGCAGCGCATGGATTGACCTACTTGCATTAGCGGGCTAGCGAGCAGCAGCCTCCCTTGTTTGTATCCCAGCGCACTTCTCACAGAAATGATGTCATTCACAAACTAGCGGAAGGACCCGGATCACTTCAAGGGGCCGCGCGCTTGACGTGCGTACGCAGCCTCATTCTCATCCACACTGCTGATACACACGGCACGCACGCGACGCACATCTACGTCTTTTCTATTTTATATTAGGAATAATGTTAGAAAGCACGTTTTATGGTAATGTAAAGACGTATTTATCATTTAAAATATACAGTGATGTTTTTACAGCCTTTGCAGTCCGGTACCTTTTTAAAAAAAATGTAGATGTATGCACAAAAATATTCTTATAATGTATTTACTCATTAGATAGGTATGTAATAATTGGGATCATGTAAAGTCAGTCAATAACTGAAAAAAAATAACTAACATGAATATGAGTATAAACCACAGGTAAAGAAACAGGCCAAAATGACCTCAAAACTAAAAATAGCCACAAAAACAGAATGGTGAACCTCCATGGACATTTTTATATTATATATATATATAAATAATTTAAGTCCTTGTCCAGTAAATCATAGGAAACCTTAGAGGAAAAAAACAGGCCCACCGAATATTGTAGACAAGGAGACCTAGAGTAAAAAAAGGTTGAGAACTATTGGTTGAAACTATAACAATGACATTATTATTATTTGTAAATAAACCAGTGACTCTTACAAACCTTAAATATAGTATAAAAGACTGAAAATATTAAACAGAAGTGACAATATAATGGAAAATGCACACAATTGACAACAAAATTAAATTCAACCTTTATTGTCGTTCTTTTTATTTTTTTAAATTAATTTCTTTTGTAAAATCAGAAACAAAAAAACCTGAACACGAGTGATAAAGCCCGCCTTAATTTATAATGGTACACAACAACAAAAATAAACAACTGGTAACTTTAAGTGTTCCTTAAACACCCATCCAGCTTAGCTTGGTACAATAAGGTTTGGCATGTTCCATGTTTCAGTATGAATGCCTTCAGTTGGTTGCATCTTCTAAAAAAATCTTTTTCTTTATTATAATTATTGCAATTCAGACAATATATAAAACAAAAAAGGCTGCTAAAACCACAACTTAAGAAATATTCATTAGTGCCAATGTTCTTGAACTTTGCTGTCTACACTCTCTCACACACGCTCAAACAGCCACACCTGCATACGTATCATGCACACATAGACATCAAACACCTGAAATAAGCTGTCAATCATACATTAACTCACCTCTCTAAATCCAGCACTGATCTTTGTAAATGCACCACGCTTGTTAATCTCTGGCTGCCACACATTCGTCAATGCCTCGCAAACACTCTGAACGTCACCTCCGTTACCTGGGACTTCACTCATGCACACACAGGCAGAAAGGGCACCTTGTACAGCTAAGTAACATCCAAGTGATCGTCATTATGACAACATACTCAATTAAGAAAAGAAAAAAAACGAGGTCAGCGTTTGGGGAAAAAACATTTCTGGATTTCACCATCATTTAAAACAAAACAAAAAAGACAACGAGATACAGTTTGTCAGACATCAGAACAGTGTTTGAGTAATTTGAGTCTGCATGAAAATGGAGCCGTAACAACGTGAGCGTTCAACGAACATTGTATGATGCATATTTTTGTCCTTTTTTGTGTGTGTCTGTTTTCTCCTTTACAGTGCACGCCTGAGTGAGAGCGTCTCAGTATGCAAGTGTGATCTTTATGACCTCAAGGTTTAGGATTCATCCAGTTGAGTCAGTATTTAAGTCCAACTGTTTGCATGTCCTGTTCAAGTCTTGCTGAAGTCTTCATTTAAGGGTAAGAAATGGGATGTGTTGGTGTGTGTATGCGTGTGTATCTGTACTGCCTTGCTTCCACACACTGCTCCTCCACGCTTTGGATTATGCGGAGCTCAGAACACTGCTCGGGTAAAAATGACAGTGTGTACACATTTGTAACCAGTGTCATCTATATAATTTTGTCTTAATGCATTTTCCTAGGTTTCGTAATGCAGTCGGGTCTGCTCCTCAGCACTTAATGAGTGTTATCTGCATCTGCTGTTTGAGTGCTTACCTTTGAACCTTTTCTACAGAGGTGTTACGAACGTATACTAAATACTTGGATGTATATTTATGCATTATGCACCCTTCCGAGTGACAGAAGGCATGTGCGCAAATTGCCTGTATTCTGATTAATGTTCCTATATTCCTGCGACTGTTTGTGATAATATAGGAGGATAACTGTTATATTTATATATCCTTTTTGTGTGTGTGTGTGCGCTGCTGCATGTCTATTTGTCTGTAAGTGGCTGCATCAGTCAGATAGAGTCTGCGCCTCCACCCAGCAGGTCTCCAGGCAACAGCGCTGCAGGGCTGCTCATCTGGTGCCGATCTTCCATGACTGGAGACCCCCACAGACTGCTGCTTGTGTACCCTGGAGTCATGCCGCCCCACAACCCTGCCCTTCCGGGATCAACGACCCCCGTGTTGCTGCCCACACTGCCACCAGCACCATTGCTGCTCCACTGGGCAAAAATGCTCAGGCCCGCTCCCTGGGCAGAGGTTGGGTCAGCAGAGTTGCCCGTACCATCCAAACTCTGCCAGGTAGTGCCAGATGGCCCGGTTCCGCCGCCGTTGTTGCTTCCTCCTGCCGTCAAACTTCCCACTCCGCCCCGTTCTCGCTCGCCGCTCCCGGCGCTGATTGTGCCCACAGCTCCGGCCCCCGATGACCCAGTCACGCCTGCCGGCCCAGAGACGGCCACCCCACCGGCCCCACCACCTCCACTGCCACTTCCGCCAGATCCCGCCTGGGAATGTGCAAAATAGCGAGCAACCTCCTCTTCACTCACGAACTCGGCCAGGATTGTGGTGTTACCCAAAACACACCTGGGATAAAAATGTCACAGATTACAGAAAGGAAGAAACCTAGAAATGTATGGAAGCCCATTTCGAAGTAAAACAAATTATATTGAAATAGGTCATTGCAACTGTTTTTGTCAATTGTGACTATACATACACATCTCAAAAAAGTAACTATTACTTTCATTTGGTCCTTTGTTTCTTGTATTTGCAACGATTTCTCACAATTGTGCCGAAACAACTTTCACACAACTGCACCTTTGTTTCTCATAATTGCGATCTTATCTCAAAGTATGACTAAACCTCACAATAGGACTTAAACGCTCACAAAATACCTCTTTATCTTTTACTCTGAAATGGAAACGGGTTTTCATAAGGTGCTAAAATGTGAAAAATCTAATTCTATAAGGAAAAAAAATATTATTTGTTATTTATTATCACCATTATATTGAGGGATCTGGGGTCAGGCTATGATTTTTTTAAACACTTACATGTGAAGTGCACTCTGGGCTTTGGCTGCTTCTTGGCGAGAACTGTAGCGAATCAGAGCACTACCTTGGGTCAAACCAAGGTGAAAGGTCAAAAGCGGCCCATGCTGCAAACAGATAGTCCGCAAAGTGGAGCCATCAATCTGCAGAGAACAAATTATACAAATCAATGTAATGACATGAGAAATCAATAAAAATAAAAAAAAATTCGAAATAATTGCCAACATAACGCCTAAAATGGGTACCTGAGGGGTAAGATTACTCAAAACCAGCCAGCAGCTCCCCTTAGAGGCTCCTCCATCACTCCATGCAGAACCTACACAGATTGAGAGACCATTTATGATCTGGTCATTTAATAAAATTTAAAGCTGTTTGCATTTACTTGCGTGAATGTCTAAATAGTGCTTCAATTAATAATAGTGATTTTCATTAACATTTTTCAGTTTCTAAGGTGTGGTATTACCAGGCCCAAATCTGTTTTCTTGGCCACCTCCAGTGCCACCCCAGCCTCTTCCCAATCGTGGGCCTCCTCCCGTCCAGGGAGAAACAGAGGGCTGCTTCTGATGGGTCAGTCCAGGAGGTGGGCGTGGCAGATGAGAGCTGTTGCGATTGGTCTTCCAAGGCTT
Organism: Pseudorasbora parva; assembly: GCF_024679245.1. Classification (NCBI taxonomy): domain Eukaryota; kingdom Metazoa; phylum Chordata; class Actinopteri; order Cypriniformes; family Gobionidae; genus Pseudorasbora; species Pseudorasbora parva. The sequence continues at coordinate 20,539,360 of NC_090192.1, forward strand.
GTTGTGCCCTATGGGCTCAGGTGGCCAGCTGGGCTTGTAGTCTGTGTACTTAGCTGTGAGAACAGGAAATAAAGCACAATATATTTAGAGTATTGAAACTGGAAAGAAAAGAGCAATATGATGGAATTCAGTACAGAGCTTCTCTGAAAGAAAAATAAAATAAAAAGTGGTGAAAAGAGTGCTTGTTTTTACCTGGGTTGTGTGCATTGAGGGGGCTCTCTGAGGCACTGTAGGGCCAGGCACCAGGTGAAGGCAGCAAGGTGTTGAGGGAGGGATTTGATTCTATGCCAAAAAAAAGCCAAATGCAAAATACAAGACTTGTCTGTTAATATTTACATGAAGATGTAAATGACGTCTAAAATTCAAAGCTTAAAGCTCTGTGCATGTGTCTGTGCTAGAGAAACCACCCTTGAAAGAAGAAATCAATGTTATCATACACTACCCAGTCAAATGGTTAGACACGCTTGAGTGAGCTCTTATGATCTGAGAAAACCTTTTGATATGAATGTTTAAACTTAAAGGGTTAGTTCACCTGAAAAATTCTGTCAGTAATTACTTACCCTAATGCCGTTCAACACCCGTAAGACCTCCCTTCATCTTCGGAACATACATTAAGATATTTTAGTTGAAATCGGAGGTCTCAGAAAGGCTTTCATTGACACCAATGTCATTTCCTCTCTCAAGACCCATAAAAGGCACTAAAGACGTCGTTAAAAAGCCCAATAATTTTATGAAGCGACGAGAATAGTTTTTGTGCGCGTAAAACCCAGCTGCTTCCGACGAGCTGGACGGTGCCTTACTTGGCTGACATCGCCGTCGGTTTATAAATGGGTGAATGTGAGGCAAAAATGTAAAACGCTTTGGATGGGCCATGGGTCTGTTAAAAGCGCTTTATAAGTGCAGTCCATTTACCATTTACTTTATGGGTCTTGAGAGAGGAAATGACATTGGTGTCAATGAAGGCCTTTCTGAGCCATCGGATTTCAACTAAAATATCTTCATTTGTGTTTTGAAGATGAACGGAGGTCTTACGTGTGTCAAACGACATTAGGGGAAGTAATTATTAACAGAATTTAAATTTTTGGGTGAAATAACCCTTTAAATTCTTGAAATCCGTTTTGTAGGTGAAGAGTTGTACCTGTGTTGTCTCTTAGCAATTGGTGCTCAGTGTCATTGAGGCTTGACATCGATGAGCCCAGCATACTTCCAGGGGTCATGTAGGGATCAGATTCAGGGTCCACACTCTGAATTCCTTTCCAAGGCACGCCTGGTTGGAACTCTGAAGCAAAAATTCACATTTCAATTCATTATCAAAACAGTATATTCACACAAAATTAAGATTAAAATGTCTTTTTTTTATGTTTAGATCATCATATCACATCATTAGAACACCCGTTTACCTGGAGGCCAGCTGGATGTGCCAGTCTTTGTGCCCATCTTGTTTCCAGGACTTCTGTGCCAGTGATCAGATGGCCCTTGAGGAGGCACACCTAAACCCTCACCTCCCAGCATCTCATACTGGGAATATGGGGAACCACCTCTCATTTTGAGAGGAGCAGCAATGGGACCTATATATCAAAAGAAAACAAAAGCAATTGCAGTCAAACCTTTATCAGGAAACTCAATTTTTTAGGTGTCACAAAAAGGTAAAGCACCATTTTTATGAAGAGCGCTATCAGGAGGTGAGGGGGCTGGGGAATGACCTTCCATCATCCACTTGAAACGAGACTGCTGCCCCCCACTGTCTTTGACCCCACCAACCATGGAACCCAATTCCAGACCGGAGAGGCTCACTCCAGGCCCAAACCCTTCAAGACAGAATGGGATAGAAAAAGGCACATTACAAAAATAAAAAACAAACACGTTCCCCTGTCCATTGACACTAGTGGTTGACCAATATACTGCTACGGGTGATACTACAGCTGATATTTGGCATTTTTTAATTATATTTAATTAAAGGTGTCATGAACTGGCTTTTTTTTATTCTGTTGTACTTAAATGTCTCATAGGGATACTCATATTTACCGTTTAACCATTAACTGATATTTTGACCGATTAACACTATCAGTTAAACGATTTAAAGACTTTTTTTTGTTTTTGTTTTACTCACAGGGCGCGTCAACACATGCAACGAACCAGACATGACGACACAGACATATTTCGCAAAATTAAGCAATGGGAAAGAAGCATACTGTGTGGGACCATTTCGACAGAAAGGGTGACGAAGTTACATGCAAAATAAGCTATGTGGTATTACAATACAGCAGTAGTACAAGCTCCTGACTGGTGGAGGAAAGCAAATGAAAGTCGCTTTCCATGGCTGACCGCTCTAGCGAGGAGTCTCTGTATTCCCTGCGCATCAGTGCCATCTAAAGCCTTGTTTAATGCTTTTCGTAGTGTGGTTTTGTCCGACAGCTTATCAAAAATCTCGGCCCGAGTCTGACTGGAGCCCGTGTTTTTTTAGTTTTTTTTTTACATTGGCTTAAATTGTTGAAGCCATTAAAATAGTTCAGTTTTGTTTTTAATGTCAAAGTAGTTATATTTCATTTTGTTTATTTGTTAAGTTAATTTAGATTTTTTTTTAAAGCAACTGTTTGTTTGTTAAACCAAAGTTTACCAGTGGCCAGCAGCGAGTTAACCACGTTTAATCAATTTAGCTTCTCAAATAAACTCTTGACTTGTCAATAATAAAATCCATAGATATAAAACACTTCAAGCATCGAAATTAGTTAATTAAGCCTACATTTATATTACCTCCACAGCAAAAAAGGCATTTTTGACGAGCTGAGGTAGGCTGATACAGCTAACAAACGAAACAAGCTAAACAATCTAAACAAATAATATAAAAAAGAACATGCAGTTTGTCTCATCTACCTTACACCTCTGCAAAATGAATAGCCTATAAATCAGACCTTCAAATCCCGTGGTATAGCCTATTTAATTTATATTTAATTGAGTTCACAGCAATGAAAGCAAAATATTCAAGATGCATTTTATTCAGCAGCTCATTTCAAATCCGAAGACCGCAATATGAGAAAGAGCGACCTAAACACTGGTAAGATAATTTTTATTAGGGGTGACCCCGAAAAGTCGAAGATTCGATGCATCGATATGCGGAGCTTGATTCGACCACTGATCTCACGGTCGAATCTTCGCGGGTGTTATGAAATGAGGATCATTTCAATGCATCGCTTTCGTGTAGCTCATCTGTCAGTCAATTCAAAATTGAGCTCGCGTGTATATAATGTGCGCGTCAGGTGGCGGTGTGAGATCCTGAGGCGCGGGGCTGAGCTTCACGTCCTTCACCCACTTTAGGCACAAGCGGCTTAAGAACGTGCATGTAAACGCACTCAAAGTGTTCTTTTCCTCTCTATGCAGGTATTTTTTTAGGTTTATTTATCAAAATGTTCTTTTATATATTTGTGAGGTTCTGTATTTCGATCGCGGCTTTAACATGTTATGATTAAACGGTTTATGAATGTTTATCCACTATTAAACCTAAATAAGAAAGCCATTGTCAGTTCATCTATCAGTTGGCAGGCAGTTTTGGTCGCTTTATTAAAAGTGTTTGCTGTGTGCAGTGTGTAAAGGAAAATAAAAATTGTTTTACCCTTCTGCTGACAAGTGTCATGCCCCTCCCCTCCCAACCCAACACAACCCAACCCAACACACACATAGATGATTCGACTATCAGTCAACCATAGAGAGATTCGACAATTCTGATTCGAATGTCTAAATCCTTAGTCGAGGACAGCCCTAATTTTTATTAAAGATCATTGTGTTTTTGAGCATCTAAGACTTATTTTAAGTTTTATTTACGGCTATTTGCGTTGGCTTGCTTTACTCATTTGCGGCGATGCGTGTTGCAGTAGCACCATCAAAGCTTATCTGACTACAACATGACACAATCTCACGCTCGTTTATTTTTTAACCATTTGCCAGGAGTAAAATTTACACGTGGTTTAAACAACCAGATACATTTACACTTGCCTGGTTTTGTCTGAAACAAATCGCAATTAGATAGATACCTGGTCAGAGAAATCGAAAGATGGAACCAGTTGTAAAAAGGCCATAACTCTAGCAGCTGAAGAAACGCACGCTACTGCTGCTGGACTCTATGTGCGAGCCATGTCTTGACAGTCGCGTAAGCTATTACATTCTCAACTTGTTTCCACCAGCGCAGCACATTGTTTCTTTTAATTCATAAAATAAATATAAAACGAAAGGGGAAGCCTAAAAAAGGTCCGAAGCCCTTTTGATGTGAAAATTGGCCTGAAGCCCGGCCCTATAGGGGTGTAAAAAAGTTGGGTCCCGTCGGGCTCGGGCATAAATGCAGGACTCTAGTGTGAATCTAGGTTCTGTTGTTGAGCTGTTCTGTATTCTGCTGTTCGTACAATAAAATAAACACGTGAAAAAAGTATTTTTAAGGGGTCACAGACAATCGTCAATTGTATTTTTATGTAATGTCAATTCAATATTATAATCTTACCAGTTAACGGTTAATAATCGATTAATGAGCATTGGTTGTCAGTCGGGAAAATTAACCGAAATGAGCATCCCTAATGTCTGAGGTCAACTAATGACGTTCGTGTGGTTTTTACATTCAAAAACATCATAACTAATAAGGAATAGGCTATTTTCTACACTGGTTTTGAGGCTGTCTTCTGAACGCTGGGTTTTGATGGGCGTGACGCACTGGAGACTAGAAAGTAAACGCCTACGGCTTGGACTGGATACGTTTTGCATATTTAATGAGCTTCAGCTCTGCTGTCATATCTGACAGTTCAGTTCACATGAGGGAGAGATTATTTTGAAAGCGGCAACTGCAACATGTCTTTATCAACAAACACAAGGATTTATTTCTCATCCACCCGCGATTGTATTACATGGCCCGCAGCCGCACTATCAGTCGATAGAAATGAGAACGGCACGCTTGCACACACACGTGCGCGCCCAGATCAAGAAAGAATTAATGCCGACAGGTCTGGTACAGCCCCGGGACTAGTACTATTACATATAAAAAAGACGTTTTACTCAAATAAGTTTGTTGCACCATTCCTGTCGGATCCAATAAAGAAGGCACAACACTGTGTCTGCAAATTCAGCACTTGAGATTGGTTTACAAACAATTCCGCAGTGAAATAAAGCGAACACGCAAAGGTTCTTCCCCACGTGAACTGGAACTTCATTTAAAAAAAAAAAAAAAGAAGTTTCACACATTCCTAATATTATGATCCAAAGGAAGCTTATTCAGCGAATGTGTTCTTCCACAATATCTTGCTATCTTCTTCCAGATGTTTATTGCTGCTGGCTAACCTGATCCGAACAGCTCCATGACAGGGTATCTGCAGGTTTCACCAAGTCAAATTTAAGACTTTTTAAGACCTTTTTAAGACCATTATGAATACAATTTAAGACCTATATCACGCAATAAAAAAACATGCATAGGAAATGCAGAATCACCCAATTAGGCTACTTAAAATTATGTTATTTAATTTATTTAAATTGAACAAAGTATTAGTAAACTTATTATTCATAGCTCAATCCCACCAGGATTAGCGCATAAGGATGCAACATTAACCATATTATTATGTTAGATGCACAATAGTCACACATGGCAATAAAACTGACAAAATGCATGAATCTTGTTTTGTTATTATCAAAAAAGGCTGGTTCAGTTGTGTGCGATCTATCTTTAATAACACGATCGCTTGGGGTGCGGAACCAACATCTTAAAAGTAAACCAAAGCAATAATTGCTTAATATAAGTAAAACGTTTTCAAGCGATTACGTAATCAAGTAATCGGTCAGTAATAAAATGTATACTTATAAACAAATGACAATAGGACAAATAAATACAACATAAAGATGCATATCTACAAAAAGAGGAGCATATCACCGTTTTTTAGAAATAGGGTTTATTCAACTTCTTTAGACATTTAGATATGTGGGCAAATGCATTGTTTTAGTTTGGCAGGGTCGCCGCTAGCTTAGCTTAAAACGCATTTCCCCACATATCTAAATGTAGCAAAATACCAAAGTTGAATAAGCCCTATTTCTAAAACAGTTGGAGTGTTCCTTTACGTGTAAGTGCCGTTTCCCCGTTTGTGTTGTTGTTAAGCTATATTAGTTTGCTTTCAATTTGAGAGCTTACTAATGCGCAGATCCAGTGCTTACTGACACGTCCCAAACTTTTTAACTCGAATCAGGATATAGACATATGCTGTGGACATAATGTGTATATTTGATCGTTTAAGAGTAACCTTAGGGTAATGAGCCAAGAAAAAACACATTCAATACACTCGCGCTGACAGGCAGCAAGCACACGCAGCCTGACATCGGAGTCGGGTATATTATACTTTTATTTGGTCATTAAGCAAGATGGTGAGAAAGATTCGCCTTCGCGTTCACGATCGCGGAACTGCAAGAACCGTCAGACTCAGCTGAAGAATAAAATCCATTTTATGCGTCTGTGAGGTACGATCAGAAAGAGGCTCGTGCCAATAACACGAAAGCTGATTTGCTGCAATACACGTGGCATGCTTGTCTAATTTGTAGTTGTAATAGAGCGAACAATAATTGGTCTAGCGAAAGAAAGAACTACAAACACCACAGAACAAACACACACACACGTGCGCGCATGCTGCGGGAGGCGAGAGCATTTCAATGAGGTAGCTAGCGTTACATGGACGTAGGAAAATTAAGACCTGTTAAACATTATTTAAGACCTAGAACGCAGTGCTTCCGCGAATTTAAGACTTTTTAAGGCCTTATATTTTGATTTTGAAATTTAATACTTTTAAGACTTTTTAAGACTCCGCGGGTACCCCGAGTCGGTGGGCAGGGCTACTGAATTACATTTATATTATATTATTGTGGAGGTGTGTTTCGTAGCACTATGACGCAAGAATGAAGCTCATGTTCGTTTTCTGGGCCTGGTGTCTATAAAAGCTTTTCTTTGACTAAAATTATCATGACCTTTTATATATCAAAAGCTCAAGGGAAAGTTGATTTCTCAATTCATCACCCCTTTATTGGCATTTTCCTGTTTGATCAATAAGTGTCAGAAGCAGACTTGTATTTTGACTATTGGCTTTATATCGGTCATTGGCCACCTAGCTCTGGAAAAATTTTGGCACAGACCATCAAAAAACCCTTCTCACCAGAATAAGTTCCTTGTGTTTTCTGATGCAGGTCAGCTACAGATCCTGCCAAGCCAGGGTGAGAGATGACATCCGACATTGGCATCTTTGGGCCACTCCCACCAAGGTGAGAAGGAGAGAGTTTGGAGCCACCCCCTGTACTCCCCACATGCTGCTGCTGTCTCTGCTGCTGAAGAACAGCCATGATTCTGGCAAGCTAGAAAAAGCAACAAAAAAAAAATTCAACAACAGCAGCTCATATTTTTCATATGTCCACAGTTGTGGAGGTTTAAAACCCAATCCTCATTTAATTTTCACATTACAAGAATAAATGACAACAGCATCTGCTACGAGGTTTGACTTCAAACTACAGCATCATTTCATGGCATAATTGACAAATATTGAGTCTCTTTATATGAAAGCAAGGGATGATTCTTAAAAAATGATTAAGTTATAACAGTATCCAAAAATGCACAAATTGAAATTGCTTTCTAAGTTATTTTTGTGATCACATGCATGCAACCAAGTATTTAAAATCTTCTTAAGCACATGGGGTATGAACAATATTAGTTATTGACTATACAGAATGATAAGCAGTGAAACTAAATTTCTAACATATTTTGAGTTATACAAAGCACCTTACAATAATTAAGTGCCTGGCAAGAAAGATTGTTACACACTAAACAGACATTTCAGCTCTCTAAGATTGCTATACGGATATACAAAGCATTAAGCTGAAGGGTAACATTGTAAATGGAGAATTATGCCAGACCAAGCCATTAAATATAAATTCAGAAATATGAAACCAGTACATAGAATATAGTTACATAATTGTAATTACAAACTTTTCTGAGAGCTCTTGAATTTTCTAAGATCACCTAAATGCTGAAACTAATCTAACTAAATTAAAAGTCCCCATGGCATGAAATATTTATTTTATGAGGTTTTTCAACATTAATATGAGTTCCCCTAGCCTGAATGTTGTCCCCAAGTGGCTAGAAATGTTCATCGGTATAAACCGAGTTCTAGCTGTCTTTCTCTGCCTTTGAGAAAATGAGAGCTCAGATGAGCTGATCTTGAATTCTCCTGTTATGACGTCATACCAGGAAAGGTTTCCTCCCCTTCCTCTGCTTTGCCCGCCCAGAGAATTAGTAGAGAATGGATTCAGTTTATCAGTCGCGATGTCAGCAAAGGCTTTACCATATGGATTAGGGATGGGCATTTTCCTAAAATATTGTATTCAAACATTTGGGCTCATAAAAATTGAATATTCGTTTAATTAATTAAAAAATACCTAATTTAATTAAAATTAGGTATTTTGAAAAAATGAGAGGGACGGGGTTTTTTTTATCAACATGTCACCATTTCTGAACAAGCTTATGATTAGGCGATGTACACAACACACTAACGTTATATCTTAAGGTCTTAAAACATTAAACAGTATGTGTAAAAAAAAAAAATATATATATATATATATATATATATATATATATATATATATATATATATATATGCGCCTAAAGAACAACAGCATATAAGCTTACAAGCAGAGCGAGCGGGTTAAAAACTTATTTTTTTACGGCCTATGGTACACACACACACAGAAGAATCGGTATATGGTTGTCGTGTTTGTATTGTTTCTCATTTTCATGTTGAGAGAAACGATAATATTATTGGATGATGATATTATCAGGTAAGAAAACATGCCACTGACAGACGTTGCAGAGACAAAGATAATGGTTAAGTGAAGTTTAAATGAAGCACCGTGTTTTCTGCTCTTAAACACTCAATGAAACTTAAAGGAAGCATTTGTCTCGAAACATTTCTGCTATCATGTTATCTCGCTCTCACTCGGAGTAACTGTTACAGATGCGCTCACCCGTACTCGTAATGCATTGATGGACTCTTTCCTCATTCCACTGGTGTTTTGATTTCATGTGATTTTTGTCGTTCTGGTGATATGAGAACTCAGTTTCGTTAACTGATTTTATCAAAGGTAACTCCATTTTGTAAGATCACTTTCAATTGCCATAGTAATTCCAAACATCGCGAGGCAGACGACGACATTATGTGATCAAATACACTCAACTTATTTACCTGCTCCACAGCGCCACCTAGTTGATTTAGTTATAACTGCGAGATTTAAAGGGATTTCTCATAGATCCACTGCATTTATAGCCAGCAAATCAACACAGTAAAATTCGAATAGTATTTTTAGCTTTCGAATATTAATTACAGCTAGAATATTCGACTATTTGAATATTCATAAACACCCCTAATATGGATGCGACAGCACTGCCACAAACAGTGAGTATTAGAGTTCATTAATGCCTGATCTGGAATCAGTGAGTTCTGATGTGGCTAATCATTCAAGTTCACACAGGCTGTCTTTTTAAATCATTTAATACTGTCAGTCGTGCTGCTGGCCATCTTGATGCATCAGTGAATCAAGCCAGTGACTAAAACAATCAACTTCACGTAATTTCTGTTAGCAGCATGAAACAAATTTGTCATTTAAATTATTAAACTACAGAGAGCGATCAAAGAAAACTTTATAATGTTCGGATCTGTCAATCACACGTTTATCTACAGTGCACACTTGCTCAACAGAAGCTCTTACTGTATTAATGTATGCTTGCTGTTAGCTGTGGTGAAAGCATTTTGTAAGAGAAATAACATTGCAAAGTTCCTTCGTGTTTATTCAGAGCTCTCAGATACAAACAAAATAAACTCCGAATCTCTCTCTCGACTGGCAGTGAGTGCTGCTGCTACTCGCTCCTAACTAAACCACGCCCCCTCCACCACAATCTCATTTCAAATGCAAAGATGTCAGCCAATCACAACAGTGGGTGTTTTCACTGAAGACTCACAGCAGACACGACCCTTGAAACGGAGCATACCAGCCAGAGGGCTAATATCCGTAAAGAAAAAATGCCTTTTATTTATAAATTATGACATTTTTTGATGTAAAAACCATACAAACAATATAAGTACACCTCAGGAAACATAAAATTATAAAACAATCCATGCCATGGGACCTTTAACTAATCATTTGGATACTGCTCTGTTTGCAAAAAGAGGTGAAGAAGGTACCTGTTGGGGGTCGGCTTGTTGACGTATGTTTGGGGGGAACTTGCGCTGGTTCTGCAGCAGCTGCTGCTGCTGTTGTTGCTGCGGTTGCTGTTGCAATAGCAGTTGACAGGCCTGCAACAATGCACAGTTCACTAGGGCTGTCAAAATTGCTCAAAAATTATTCAAATATTCCCTCTAAAAAAAACTATTCGAACATTTGGGTGCGCATTTTGTCACATTACGTCAATAACAGGACAAATTAATACAAAGAGACATAACTACTTGTATAGGTAGTCTATTTAAGTTTTAACATATTAGACAATGTATTACTTACACAAAAACAAGTAAATCAACTAATGGACAAGACCGCAGACCTCACTCTCTCTCGCCCTCATTTTCACGCTCTGCGCATAACGGTTTAAATGAACAAACTTTGAGTGCTAAACAAGAGTTTTGCGCAAGCAATTTAAGGTTGCGACTGTTGTCCCAAATATAGCAGGCTTCATTCAGTCATTGAGACAAATATTATTCATTTTAATTTAAGTTTTACAGTATATTGAACGCTCCGAGCGAGCCTTTTCCATGACATGAAACGCTAAATAATCAAACCAGTGGGAAGCAGTGCATTTATTCATGCAATATCTATTCAGTCAGTACAGTAGCCTACACTTTAGTAATGTTTCTGTTTAACGTTAAATAAAATGAGGCATGGTATGCTAACTGTATCTTACATAGCTTGCATACAACTTTATTTCGCGGCTCAACATTTTTACCTCCTACTGACCAAAATCCAAAGTGCTTCCAGACATGGCTTTTTAGATTTTGGAGGGTTGAAAAACGCTTTCTCTGCAGCGGTTGAGTTAGGCTCTGCACTTTCTGCCATCTTCCATGCAAGACACATCAAATTTCAGCAGCGCCTGACCGTGCGTCTCCTGTGACCTGTGAGCAAGCCCACTTGCGAAGCATACAGCCACGCTTCTAATACTGCGGGTGTTTTTCCCCACTTTTTTAAAATTAATTAATTTGAATATTTATTTTTTTACCCTCAAAATTATTATTTTTTAAACTATTTGAATATATGTTTGAATTTTGAATATTTGTTGACAGCCCTACAGGTCAATGCAAAATAAAAAACAAAGATAACTCTATGGGAGTGTATTGTGAGTCTGGCCTGCATAGAGGAAAACTGTGCATGCAATTGTAGTTACCCACCAGCTGGAACTGAATATGAGGGGGATAGATGCTGCTGAGCATGGCAATGTGTTGTGGGGAAAGCTGTGGAGGAAAGAGACCTCCCCCAACACCTCCAACGCCTCCACTAGGAGGAGGCATCTGCTTCAGCACAGAGCCTGGCACCTGCAGCAGAAATAAGTTACTTCTATTACAAAGATCACTTTTGACATGCATTGCAGCCAGCTGCATTGCTTTAGCTGACAAGAATTTATCTTAAAGACAATGTGAAACCCTGTTGTGCATAATCAGTGCACAGCATTTAAGTTTTAAAAACCTCAACAAAATGTCTTGTGCAAACTACTGAAATAATATAAAAAAATGTCTACAGTATTATCAAGTACCTGAGGTGACAGGAACTGATGAGGCACTTGCGCTCGTACTGATGGGTTGATGGGCGGCACCCCTGGCTGGTGCCTGGACTGTGCCATCCCACCCCCGCTACTAAACAACTGACCACTCGCCTGAAGAAAAGGAAAGAGGATTAGAAAACAGTTCAGAGTGACAGCAAAGATCCAGATTAAAGAGGTCAATACAAAATGAAGGAATAAGAAAACCAAACACCATTTACAGAAACATAAGGAGAAGCAAATACCTTGTCATAGTAAGGCCCAGGTTCACAAGCCCCCACCTCTTTGGAACCAGGTGAACGGAAGACTGCTCCTGCTCCACCTCCACGTCCTCCTTTGCGCATCTCTCCATTGTATTCGTTCAAGCCCATACTACGCTTCTCTCCTTCCATCTTTTTGTCCTGTGGCGGACCAGGGGCCAAATCCAAGGAACGACCACTGGGGTCCTCTCCCTAACAAAAAATCTCCACATTGGTAAAACTCATAGACCAAACTTAACTCAAACGTGTTGATAAAGACGCATTATAAATTAGAGAGTAATATTCTCCAACAGCTGGGAAAATTCAAGGATTATTAAAGCTTGAAATTAAAATTGCAGCTGATAATAAATAAATAAATTAAAAAACTATCAGGCAAAATTTTGCATCAGTGCATTCTTAAATCATAATGAGCTAATTAATTATGTACTAAATTATTTAAGACATTTTTTTCATAATTTCTTACCAGAATCCCCATGTTTGAAAACTGTCTCATCCAAGAGTCTCCTGCACCCTTCAAGGAGCCCTGAAGAAAATTAGATGAAACACTCAGTAACTTATGTTTTAGATTTGCATGAATATTGAACCTGACCACTGGCATACCTTGTTGCACTTCTTTGCTCCCCAGCCTCCAGAGTTGTAGGAGCTGCTGCTGCCTTGGGAACCTGTACTGTTCCACACACCACCACTCTCCTCATCCTCCTCCCAGCTGGGGTGACGTGAAGCACTGACTGAGCCCTCTCCTTCACCCCAACCTTCTTGCATAGACTTTGAACCTGTAAAAATACAAACATCCCTTTAAATAGTTTAGAAGTATGCATACATTGAGGATCAGGTTATTCAAAACACATTAATTCAAAACGCTAGCACAAAAATTATCCAGACTCACCAGACTTCACTGGATTGGGGGAAGGCTCCCCCCAACTTGGAGCCTTGCCAGTGTCATCAGAGTCACCCCAACCAGTGGGCGCATCAGTAGGTTTACCCCAGGCTGCAGTACCGTTGTCCACACATGGGCTGGAAGGAGAGCCACTACCTCCCCATCCAGAAGCAGCTAAAAGATAAACCAAGGAAAAACTTTAACCCTTTGAACAGTGAACGCACAGGCATGTTCTGATGGATTTTTCATCATGACAATGTAAAACTTAAAATACTCAATTTTTGGCCTCACAGACATGAAATATGTATTTATAGAGCTTGAAGTGTCTACTTTTATTTGTGTACACTCACAATAAAAACTAAATGTTGTGCTTCTCACTAACTATAGAAAACAAACAGGATGCACATTCGTCTGTCTCTCCGTGAAATCCACTATGAAATTTATCTGACAATGAACTGTAACTCAGAAAATACTTGCCCACAGACTTGACAGGTATATCTTTATAAAGATTTAAATGTGAATTTATATTTTATATTACAGACTGTTTATGTAATCCATTTTTTTCAAGAGGCTGCTTATTATCGATAATGTGACCATACTCACGCATGCACAAAGCAATTCGCATGCTAATCAAATGCAAACCTATAAACGCCCCTGATCACCTCAAAACAAAGAATCGGCTTTATAATTCTCCTGCTTTTCATCAAGTTTGGAGGACACACTAAGTTTACCTTGGATTAACCTCAAAAGAATAATGTGATTTTAAAATGAGAATTTTTAAGGTAAACTGTTTCTTCTCACTTAAATTAGCATTATTGTTGCATAAACTTCACATTTCAGGCTACTAGTTGAACTATTGCCAGATTAAAATGTGTGAAATCAATGGAAAAGTGTTGAAATAGACAGATAGGCAACCTTTCAATGCTAAATATAGAAACACTTAAGACATAAGGATATTTTTATGCTCTATAATATAAATGGACTGGTAAATGTGCTCCATCCAAAGCGCTTAACATGTTCTCTCACCACCCATTCACTCTCTCATTCGTACACTGACGGCAGTGTCAGCCATGCAAGGTGCCATCCAGCTCGTCGGGAGCAGCTGGGGTTAGGTGTCTTGCTCATGGACACCTAGACACTTGGTCAGTTGGAATTGGGGATCGACCCACCAACCTTCCGGTTTGTAGACAATCTACATGAACCACTGAGCCACTGCCGTCCCATATAATATAATATAATATAATATAATATAATATAATATAATATAATATAATATAATATAATATAATATAATATAATATAATATAATATAATATAATATAATATAATATAATATAGAAAACCAATCACAATATAAAAGTAGGGTTGCCAACTGTTCTGTATTAGCCAGGGCGTCCTGTATATTGAGCCTAAATTATTTGGGCTTCTTTTGCACGCTCAAGTTTGTTATATAAATGACAAGCGTGCTCGTTTCCAGGTGCATCTATGCAGCGAGATTAAAAAAAAACTTAGCAACGGCAGACACCCCGGGACAGTTTAGTTTGTTGCTTTAGTTTGTTTTGCAAAATAGATATGCAAGTTATATACCTTTAAATGTGACGGGAACATCTGTTTGTGTATGCATTTGTAGATTATATTGCAAACAAATCATTATGATATTCAAGTGATACTGTAATGGGAGTTTAAGATTTTTAAGGCTGTTTCATGCATACTGAGCTTTTTACACTGTTAAATAGTGGTGTAACGAATCACAAAACTCACGGTTCGGATCACTAGTCACGGATCGGATAATTTTTCGGATCAGAAAAAAAGGGGGAGGACAATATTTTTATTTGCTTTCCATTTATTGAAAATGTATGAAAACTGTTGGTGTTAGCATAACCTATATGGTTATGGTTTTTAAAAATATAGGCCAAAATAAATAATCAGCTGAATAAAATCACATTTTACTCAGTTGTTAAAGTGTAACGTGAAATACAACCTGTGATGTAAAAATGGGCCTGAGCATATAGTGAAAAAAAAAAAGAAAAAAGATTAGGATGTCAACATTCTCAGGGGAGGGAGAAGACCTCTCACGCCTGTTTAACACACAATCATTATTTTTATTTAAAATCCAAAAGTTGGTACTGAACATGGCTTGTCATCATCGCAATTCTCTTTGTAGGTCTACACTATTTTATAGATATCATGTTTAAACACACTACATTTAAACAATGTTTTATTCAATGCATTACTTTATATTTATATAGCCTGGTACCTTAGAAACAGGCTAGACTATGTTAAAATAACAAACATTTTAAATTAGAACTTACAATAGACAAAAACAGCCAACTCGTTTTTTCGTTCATTTTTTAAAATCTTTTTAAAAGAAATCCTGCAGGTCATAAAGAACTTTTTTCACCTCCAGAAAAATGCGCTCTCCATTATTTCACTTGTTAACCTAAAGCTAAAAGACATTTTTCTTGCTTTACCAAAGGCAAAAAGCCATGTGTTGACTTTGAAACGAAGTAGGCCTAAACTTTACATTATATGCATATGTGGGGAAATTACTAGATTTTCGCATCAATACATGTTTGTTTTCATACAGACAGCGTGCGGTCCCTTTAATTCAGCGCATCCAGCACAACAAAACAGACTAGGTGCAGAAACGATCGCCGCACTTCGCACTGACAGACCGAAACTGTGTGCAGTGTGAAAACTGTAATCTGTTAACATGGTACGGAAAGTATGGGGGTAATATTGTTGCTTTATTCCAAACAAATATATTGTTATCCACAAATAAATGTAAAGTAGGGCTGGGCGATATTGCCAAAATTTCATATCCCGATATAGCTCATTTGATATCCCGATAACGATATACATAACGATATAGCAATTTTTCTCTTAATTCAGTTTATGAATAGTCTATACAAAATTGCAATGTGGAAATGCAGTTTGAAATGATATACAAAACAAATAAAGGTAGTATGGACTACATTTTTATTTTATGTAGAACCTTTTTTTAAAGCAAGACTGTTGGTAAAGTTAACACCTGCCTAGGGATGTTAACCGATGACCGTTTGACCGATGGTTGAACGTAACAACGTTAACCGATCAAAGTTGTCGGTTAAAATAAATAAAAAAGTGATCTCTAAATTAGGCTATTATAGACAGTGGACTAAACGCTACTACAGGTGGCCATCTCATTCCAAAATCTTTTTGTGTGATTGAACATATCCCTCGCACTCAATTTTTCATAACTCGCCTGTTTGTACTTAATAAACCAATAAAAACATTTGGCGCGAGGTCACAGCGTTTGGGTTTGCGCGCTCACAAGGTTTGCAAAAAGTAAACACTCGAGGTTAGAGCCAGGGCAGACGACAGTATGAAGCGTGCATTTCGCTTAAGATGGGCTTACATTTGGAAATATATTACATCTTCATTTCAGTGGTAACACATAAGGTGTTGATCATCTTTCTTTATTATTGTTAGCACTACCTCGAACTAAAGCGAACTAAAGCACTACCTCGAACTCTTCGGAGCTGTCATTTTCTTAAATGAGCCGCGGCAATGTTTCAAATGAGCTTCTAACGCTGGACAAACGCCTTTATTTACAACGCGATCACCTTGTACCCAAACCATTTCGAAACTAATGAGCCATTTGTCCTCTGATTACAAACAAACTCCTCTGCGGCGCGTTTGCGGGACTCGTGTTTCGCGCTGTGGGGGATTTTAAAAAAGTGACGTGAGTGGAAGGGAGGCGACAGCGCGTGTGTGTGTGTGAGTGAGAGAGCGAGAGAGAGACAGAGGGAGCGCGGCTCGCGGCTGTTATTTCAAATAGCGCAGCATATTTTAAACTAATCGGTTAACCCGTTTCAACCGGCTAATGAGGCTCGGTGGTCGGTCAAGAAAATGTTTAGTTTTCGCCATCCCTACACCTGCCATTAAAATATTTCAATATATGGCTATATGGTGTGTAAAAGCCCGTTGCAGCGTCTGTGTCTGAAGTTTGTTTTGAGCGCGTATGCCACCACTCTGGCATAATTACTCTGAGAATTACCCTGGTCTGAACCGCGTCTACTACCGTCTTCCTCCATGTTTGTTTATGTATTGCAGCGTGCATGGGCATGCCATGGCGTGAGGTGCATCTTGACGTAAAATTCTGCCATAAACGCCTTATCGTGGCGTAAGCGATAGAGCCTTATATAAAACGATAGACATTTTCTATCGTCCAGACGATATATTTCGTCATATCGCCCAGCCCTAATGTAAAGTGATTCACAAAAAATTTTTTTTTTTACAAATCAATAGAATTAAGATCCACAAATATATGCAGGAGTTTCACAAAAAATAAATTAGATTCACAAATAAATACAATGACATTTGTGAGTAACAAAAAAATCCACACGTCAAAAACACACAACTCTGCCTTGCATAAGTTGCATTCATTTGTGAATCGCTTCCTGTGCATTTGTTGATGGCTTCCTCTGCATTTGTGGATCTCGTCTTGCGCATTTGTGGATCGCAGCACAGCACGTGGATTTTGAAACTTTTTTAGCGTCTAGACTCACCAGACTTCATCCAAAAAACATCTGTCAATATTCCTGAGAGGCCAATAATGCCATAAAATCTCAAAATATGCATTAATTTCATAAATTTTCCAGCGAGTGCACTTGAGATAGCCTACACTGAAATGAATGATGTTTATTGCTGGAATTATTGGTCGTGATCTGATTGGCTTAAGTAGACTGTGGGTGGAGTCTACGCATTTGTGGATTTTTTTGAGTCTAGACGCTAAAAAAAGTTTCAAAATCCACGTGCTGTGCTGCGATCCACAAATGCGCAAGACGAGATCTACAAATGCAGAGGAAGCCATCAACAAATGCACAGGAAGCGATTCACAAATGAATGCAACTTATGCAAGGCAGAGTTGTGGCAGATCCGAACCCTGGTGCGCACCAAACAAGCGGACCGAGACCGCCAAAAAGATGGGTCTCGGTCCGCTTCCAAACAAACTCTGGTATCTCGATTGATATATGAACGCAACACGGACCAAAGACATGTAAACGGACCAAAAACCGGACGTAATGTCACAAGATGTGACCCATAGTCAGCTGATTTGACGACGCGGAAAGATCGGTGTATCCAAAATGAGTAACGTTAACATTAAAAGGGCAAACGTGGAGCAACGGGGAAGTGCCTCATCAATATTTGGTCCGACGAGCATGTTTCGAAAATGCTAGAAAAAACGCACAAAAAGCATACCTGGTTATTCTCATCAAAGGACCTGTGTTGCCCATTATTAGCAGGGACAGACGACAGAAGGGCCGTCTCTTTTGCATAAGAGACGCCCGTCTCTTTTCTGCACAACGGAGGAAATCCTGCTGCTGTTCTGAAAGTTTTGAACATTTTATGAGCTCTTCATGAGTTCTCAGCGGGTAAAAATAATGCCACACGCATAAAATGACCGCGTTTAATCCAGCACACAGCTGTTTTGAACATTTCATGAGCTCTTTATGAGTTCTCAGCTGGTAAAAATAATGCCATATGTACACGCATTAAATGATGGCGTTTAATCCAGCACACAGCATTGTTTTGAATGTTCGGTAAGTGAGCTCCTACGTCATATAAGCCGACATATAACTATCAGTTATTTTTTTATAATTAACTTTATACCTCAATTAAAGATTCAAATGGTCATGAATCAGCGTATTGATTCATAATTCGGATCGCGTGTCAAACTGCCAAACTGCTGAAATCACGTCACATTAGCGATCCGAATCATTAATCAATATGCTGATTCATGACCGTTAGAATCTTTATTGGCGGTTTAACCTGTTAACCGTCACGAGGACGAGGACGTGCTGAAGCTCTCTTTGCTTAAATTAGCTCAAAATTACTATCAGATTTAAGTAATTACCTTGACAAACTATACATCATTAAAAAGATCTAAGACTAAAGTTTAATTTTTTTACCTCTGTTTTATTCTCAAAGTCTTATAGTGACCGTAATGTGTTAATATGTGCCAGGAGTTATGAATATGATCATGGGCGTCGCTACCTTTTAATTGTAATATGCGCGTCATTTGCTCCCATTCATAACAAACTCCTCAGTGGTCGTCATGAAGACACTCGACAAAACAACTTCCCTCAGGGCTTTTACTTCAAATGTGTGCAGATGTGGAGAAATATTGATAGATTCTCACGTTTGAGTCAAATTTCTATACAGAAAAGTATTATTTATTAAATCTTTATCCAAAATCCGCGGATGTATCATTATGAGCGCAGTAGACTGTGATATGCTGTGTTTTCAATTCATTCTGGCAGCCGGAGGGCGCTGGAAAGCTTTACTACTGAAAATTCACTCCCATATATAGATAGATGAAGAATAGACACACCATGTGACATTTAGGAAGTATCTGACATAACAAAAACAGCTTCCAGAGATCGTCAGATCGCTATTTTATGCAGATAGACACGTTTTAAGACAATAAACACACAATCGCGGCAATATATGGTCGGTCTGTGTTCTTTATGCCATGTTGGGTGGTTTCATAATAGATTATATTTATAATGCAATGCTATTCCACATAGCTTTTAGCATTGTGTATTTTCTGTCAGATTTTTTGACCCAAAGCTATACGAGATCACATATTGTTATATAAAACACTCGACTTATAAATTATAAAGTGATATGAAGCAAGTTTTGAATAAAACATGATTTTAATCGTATAAATTGTTGTTTTGCTGATGTGCTAAGCTAACATGCTAGCTTGCCCTAGATGCACCTGCCACTGAGTAAATACTTTATTTTTATGAACATTTTCTAAATGTAAAACTACTGAAATGCTTATTTGGACGAAATGCATTCGATAGAGTCTCAGTGAGGGCAAAGTGAGAGGTTTGATTTAGAAATGAGGTTTGAATAGAGTTAGTAATTATAATGCAGACAAAAGAATAATAATTAGAGCCATAACCAGTCCGCAGAAGTGTAAATGTGTGCCGGGGAGACAAACTGAATGGGGCAGTTTGCACCTCTAAACAATAGAGGCAATATACTGAATGAAAGCTGAGAAGACATGGCAATAAACATCAGTTGATTTTTTAGAGATATCTCAAAATAAAATCACATGAAACGATCTTGTAAAATGTTTAATAAAATTCAGAGTTTTAGACTGATCATCTTCAGATCTGAAATATAACATGGTCAGACTTGTGGCTTTAGCTGTAGTGCATTTCTAGATTTCTCCAAGGCCCACTTCAATTTTATTTTCATAAAGATATTTCATACAAATACATTTCTAATAACTTTACAAAACTTTGAAGCTTATTATAGCTTTTTTTGACAATAAAAAATATTATCATTTTGACTTTACAGTAAACTGCCAGGTGTCTGCTTTCAAATGAGACCATAATTATGCTTTTAGTGCAAAGGATTCACAAACTGTATTTGTTTTAGTCTGAGTATACATTTCTTAGGATTTTTCAAAATTTGGAATTCAGCTTAACAGGTTAAAGAACAAACGCGGAAGAGAAGACAATGATGAATTAAGTCGTAGTTTTTGCTATTTTTGGACCAAAATGTATATTCGATGTGTCAAGAGATTCGAATTAACCAACTGATATCACATATGGACTACTTTGATGATATGTTTTTATTCCCTTTCTGGACATGGACAGTATAGCGTGCCTACACTTTGATATGCTGTCGGACTAAATATAAAATATCTTAAACTGTGTTCCGAAGATGAACGGAGGTCTTAAGGGTGTTGAATGACATTAGGGTAGAGTCATTAATGACAAATTTCATTTTTGGGTGAACTAACCCTTTAACAAAAGTTGATCCTGCTCAAACCTCTCCATCTCTTCAAGATTCGGTGATTCAGAAATCCACTTTGCACAACTACTAGACGACTTGCAACTGTCAGACACGTTGCTCACGTTACATCTATGTCATTCTGCAGCGAATTATCAGTGAATCCCATTTGTCGCCAATGAAAGTTTGTAAAACTATCCACTGGCAGGAGTTAATGGTGATCCTCACCTCTCCATCAAGGTAGCTGTTCACAAAATTAATCCACCTCTTCTTGAGATCATCGTTTTGTTTTGTAAGCTGTTTTGTAAGTTTTAGACTAGTAACTAAAGGTACTGACAGTAACTCGCAATCGAGCGGGTGTACTGATGCGAATGTGCCCTAGCTATGATAGTGTTAGGAGAGGAACCAGGCATCATCAACATTTAATATAGTTGTGGGGAAGTGACTTACCTATTCCAGGCCCCTTGCTTGTTGAATGTGCAAGGTTCATGTCCCTATTCCCGAGGCTTGCTGGCATTCTTCCAGGTGGCTGCTGTTGAAGGGTTGGGGGCCCCTGCTGAGGGGACACTGATTGTTCCTGGCTAGATGGGGCGTTGTTCTTATCCCATAAGTTGACAGTTTTTTTGTTGTAGTTACTGGGGTCACCCCAAGCAGCTGTTCCATCATCAATCTCCATTTTCCTGCTGATGGACTGTGGAGAAGGCTCCTCCCAACCGCTGGGCTCTGAAGTGTCTCCAGGGCCACTGGAAAGTTGGGGAATAGGCCCTGAAGTCCACCCTGAACTTTGGCTCTGGGCTGAAGGTCCTGCTGATCTTCCCCAGCCCCCTTGCATGGCCCCCGTTTCCACTGACTGACACTGCTGAGGCTGTGATTGTTGTTGTTGCTGCTGCTGCGCCGGGCCTTTCTGCGAGGCCAATTGGCTGTTTGGCATCTGTGACGGATGCATCTTCCCACCCCAACCTTGGTGAGATTTTCCACCCATGTCTCCACCCACCGCTGTACCTCCAGTTCCCCATGCCCCTCTAGAAGTTCTCTCATTCCAATTACTCCATGTACCCACTTCTGACTCCCCACTAGTACCTCCACCACCCTTCCCATCCCCCCAACCCCCACTGGATGATTTGGCCTCATTATCTCCCCACTCTTTGCTTCCTCCTGTTCCCCAATTGCCTGCATCACCCCGTCCAAATTCCCCTTTCCAGCCACCTGTTCTTTTCTCCTCCTGACTCTCTCCCCAGCCACTTCCCCCAGTTGATGGAGTACCCTGTGTTTGGAAGTCTCCCCACCCGCCTGATGAGCCCCCTGCTCTACGTTCTCGCCACTCATGTCCCTCACTGTCCCAGACTTTCCCTGGGCCTTCTGATGAGGCAGTCCCTCCCCAACCCCCAGATGGCTTGCCCTGCCCACCAGATGAACCACCTCCTCCACCTCCAGATTGTGAGACGCCAGGGTTTTGGATGTTGACAACAGAGGGTGGAGGGCCTCGGACATGCAAAGAACTGCTGTTGCTACTACTGTTGTCCCAACCTTCACCAGGTGAAATAGCGGGTGGTCCATGGATGGAGTTTGAGCTCAAGTTGGTATTCAGAGTTGCACCTTTGAGCAGAGGGGAGGAAGATGGATCAGTAGTTGTGGTGCCAGTAGAACCAGAGTACGGTTGAGTGTGGGCAGGTGCACTCATTGTAGATGAGGAGTTTGCCCCACCTTGTGTTGCTGCTCCACCTCCTCCCTCCAAATCCCATCCCACATTCTGACGGATTTGAGTCTGACCCCAACCAGAGTTGGACAGCACTCTGGGGTCTAGATCAGATCGGCTAAGCAGATTCTGTAAGGCCACTTCAGGGTTGGGAGGCTGATGAGTGCGGTGGTGGCCATGGCGCTGATTGCCACTTCTGGAGTTTCCTCCACCACTGGAGGATGAGGTACCTCCCCCACCTCTGCTACCCTGGCCTCCCCACTCACTCGAGTCCCCTGCTCCTACATCCCCAACTCCTTTCTGATTGTCCCAAGCTCTTGTCATAGTTGAAGGTGTGGAGGAAGAAGTTGTTGGGTTGCCGACACTACCGCCGCTGCTGCTGCTGTTACTGCTCGAGCCATTTTTCTCATCTGGATTGCTAACACCCCCAACCGCACTAGACGTCCCCCAATCTCCAACCAACATATGGTCCCCACCCCACGGTCCCTGAGATACCCCGGGTGTCTGACCACCACTTCCTGTTCCCCACACACTTGCCCCTGTTAAATCTTCTCGATCGTCCTTGCTGGCAAAACCCCACGGCTTTCCACCTTCAGCAGACACAGAGCTACCTGTTCCATCGTCCCAAGATTCAGTCCTTGAGGCACCCGTTTTGGAGTTTGCAGGGAAAGGCTGAGCTCTCCACAATGATGAGCTGGTGGAGGAGGAAGAGGAAGCGGAGCCATCCCCTCCACCTGTGCTTCCACAGTCCATATAAGCCCCCTCTGCCACCCCTGTGTTTTTTGGTCCTGCTCCTGGTTCCAGTGCTGTGCCACCCCACTCTCCACTGGATGGCTCTCTGTCTCTGGATTGCATTTGGTGAAGTTGGTGCTGATGAGAGGCTTGATTCACAGAAAGAGGGTTGCTGGCAGACAAAGATGAGCTTTGGAGGGAAGAGGAGCCACCCTCTGTTGCAACTGTCCCAGCCCCTTCCTGTACCAGGGCTGGCCAAGCAGAGGGATTGGCATTAGGGGAAAAATTGGCACCTGGAATCCCACAGCTGACACCAAGGGAGCTATCGGAGCTCCCTGGGAGAGGGGCAGCTTTGGATATGGGGGGCAATGAGCCTGCTGCTACTGCATTCCCCGCTATGAGTTCATGGGAGGATGAAGCCCAAACACTACCAGACTGCATACATTCATTGGGTGAACCAGAGGATGTGGGTGGGGAGGGGCTGCCGGAATTGACTCCTTTCCTCCCGTTCCCTCCTCCCACAACTTTCGCTTGCTGCTGGAGATGCCTCTCACCCCATGAGGCGCTGCAATTCAGAATCCCGCTACCGTCTGCACCTCCAGTACCTGCTGTATCCCCCGACTTTGACCCATCCCCAGCAGCAATACTGGGCCATTCCTCCAGGTCTGACCGGTCCACTATCACCTTTTCCCTGCCCTGAGAGAGGGGTTGGCTGCCAGAGCTGGTCCCCCACATGGAATTTGCATAATTTGAAGAAGAAGCAGCGATTGATGAGGAGGATGACGTATGGGGCAGTGAGGGAGCAGCTGGACCCAAAGGGCCTTGGCTTGGATCTGTAAACAAATTACGAAACTCTTAATGAACCTGACAGACTATTTTCTTAAGACACAACCTACATGTAAATAAACCAAATCGATGATACAAACAGAGATAGTTCACCCCAAAAATTCTATCATCAATTACTCACCCATGTAATTCCAAACCTGCATGACTTCTGTGAAACAAATGAAGATATTTTGAAGAACAATTTTTTGGGTGAACTACCCCCTTTAAAGGTGCTGTAAGTGACTTAAGTCATTTAGCAAACCAACATCCTGTCCAAAGAAATTTTAGCAATCCAGATTACACAACATTATTTGCAGGTATAGAGTGTTTCTCATAAGTGCTTGGTGTGCTTTTTGACTTTTTGATCCTCTGTGTTGCTGCATAAAATAAGATTTTGGAAAATAATACAGCTAGATATTATTAGGTACAGGTATAAAGTTTCAGTTTCTCTGTTAGTCAAATTATTTAGTTGATTGTTACCTGAGGCAGAAGCCACTGTTTCATTGGGGCTGTCTCCCCCGCTGTTGCCTCCCCCCAGCAGCATGGAGGACAGTGGTGGCTGGCCCCTCTTCAGTAGCACTTTATGGTGGTCCGGCTGGCAACGGAATCGAGGGGGCACTTCACGGGGCATGTAGCGCTGAGAATTCTGTGTGCCGGGGGAGGGCTGTCCGTTGGCCACCGCCGGCCGCTTAGCATTGTTCCCACCCTGAGGGAGGGCGCCAGCAGCCGGGGTGGCAGCGGATAGGGTTGAAGAGGGGACGGGGCCAGGGCTGGGGGAAGTTGAGTTGGGGGTGGCAGGAGACTGTGCAGATGGAGGCTTGGTCAATTCTGGCACTGTGTAGTGGAAAATGTAGGAGCAAATGAGAGCAGAACTGCAGAAAAGCTACATTAAGGCAAAGGAAAGAATAAATAGATTTTACATTACACTTTTCATTTCACATGTTTGTCAATACAATGACACATTGTCTCTGTAAATGTTTTAGTATATACAGCACACAGTATAAATAAGAAAGATGAAAAATGTCATTAAATATGCAAAAACTATCTCAGATAGTTTTCTTTTATGCAACATATTAGTCAAGAGCTTGGTCTCTGTCATTTATAATTTATTAAAATGTCAAGCATCTTCTTTACATAAAATTGAGAGGACATGGGAAAAAGATCTTGGCAGACTACTCTCGGATGATACATGGGATGTGTACTCATGCAGGTCCACTCATCCTCAACGTGAGCTCGATGCTCACTTTTTCAGTTCAAAGTAGTACATGGAGCTCTCCAGCACAGGTTAGAGCCAGAACCCCTGGTGGCATTATTTGAAGTCCTTGCTCTATCTTCCTTGTTAACATGCAGAGCAATACTAATAAAGTGGAAGGAGGCTGCTACATATACTCACACCCAATGGATCAGAGATATAATGTCTTGTCTTTGCTTTGAAAAGATCATGTACTCATTAAGAGGATCAGAAAAACAATTTCTTAGGATCTCATGGCCCTTCATGTTTATTTTGATCATTCTAAATAACACCTTATTTTTGACTCTATTTCTCTCGATTAAACCCTAAATGAGAAGGCAGGCATGAATGTGCTACTTTTCAATTTTAGAAATCAATGGTCAGCATGGATATAACCCCACAGATTTGTTGGTGAGGGTCGGGGACTGTTGAATCTTATTTGTATTGAAAAACTAATATATAATAATAATAATAATAATAATAATAATAAAAAACAATAAAAATAAAGAATAAAAAATAAAAAAAATGAGAAAAATGGAAAAGTTATTACAAAATACACTTTAAAACAATGTAGTTACCTTTATTTTTTTGCTCTGCAACCTGAAACAGAAGGGAAAAAAAGAGTCACTATTGATGATATTCTGTGAATATATTCTGTGATATTTAAATAACTCAAAAATAAAGAACAATGTTTGCTGTGCTGAAGCTTGAAATGTATTTATTCATAGATTTGTGCCAAGGAGGGGCCATAATGCTGCTGAATGACTGAGTCTGATTAGCTTTAGGGGTGGATAACAAGAACCGGTTCCAAATTTCCCAGAACCGGTGATACAATAAGAAACGCGCATTCCGATTCCACTTATCGTCCCTGTGTGCGCATTTTAATGTAATTTTAAACCATTCAAGTTCATAAGACTTGCACATTGTTTTCTGTGCTCTGCAGTCTGCACTAGGGATGTGAAAAGTACCAGTACTGAAATTTAAAAAATGTGACGATACCAGCATTACTGAATTACTGTTAGTACCAACTCACGAGTATACTTATATACTATATATTGCTTCCGTTTTGATCTACACGCAGGGCTCCAGACTGTAGCTGAATATATACTAGTGTCTATGAATATTAAACTGCAAAATACTATTTCAATATTACTTCTGCATGTTCTGCATCTGTGTGTGAATAATGTGCAGTTTTGTTTGCAGCTTGCGCATGATACTCACTTTTTTTTTTTTAGCCTCTGCGGTCACTTTATGATGAGGATATGAACGCATAAACCGTCACATGAGAATTTACCATTACATTTGAGAAAACATGATAGTCATATAATGAACACAGACACTCAAAGGTCTTCACGGTAACCCGTCAAAATAAAAGTTTGGTTTAATTTAAAAAAAATTACAAATATATTAGGCTTCTACGAGAAGTTTTTGTGCGCAAAAAAAAAAAAAACTAAACTTATATAGTAATGGGCCAATTTTTTTAATAGTTTCGAACCGTTATGAATCAGTGTATCGATTCATGATTTCACGTGACTTCAGCAGTTTGGCGGTTTGAAACGCGATCCGAATCATGAATCGATATGCTGATTCCTAACGGTTCAAAGCTTTGTTTTGAAATACACTATACAAGTTATTTAGTTGTTGTTTTTTTGTGCACAAAAACTATTCCGGTCACTTCATAAAATTATTGTAGAGCCTCTGTAGTGAGATGGGCTTTTTAACGACATCTTTAGTACCTTTTATTGGTTTTGAGAGAGGAAATAACACTGGTGTCAAAGGGGGAATTTCTGAGCCAGCGCATTTCAACAAAAATATGTTTGATGAGGGTGAGTAATTAATGACCTTTTTTTGGGGGGGGGGGGTGAACTAACCCTTTAAATACTTATGTATTATTTACTTAGAATTATTATCATAAATAATAAACTCATTGAATTGAATTATTCTTTTTTTAAATAGTAAAAAAAAAAAAAAACGATGCAGCGTAAGGTTAAGATAGAGGTGGCAAAGGCCAAACAGAAAGTGTATGAGGACATGTATGCAATGTTAGATAGCAAAGAAGGTGAGAGGGATGTGTATCAGTTGGCGAGGAACAGGGGGATAGAGATGGAAAAGATGTGCAGCAGGTTAGAGTGATTAAAGTTAGAGATGTAAATGTTTTGACAGGTGACAGGAGGGTGAGGGAAAGATGGAAGGAGTACTTTGAGGAACTGAGGGAGAGGAGTTGTAGAGGCAAAATTTGTTGAGCAGAAAGTAAAAAGTATTTGAAAAAGTACATATACAAACACACACACACACACACACACACACACACACACACACACACACACACACACACACACGCAAAGAACGGCTTCTCATAGTGAATAGTGTGTGATTATGAACTTCTATTCCTTGTCTTTTTGCACAGCACACAAACAGACAAAAAAACACAAACATGTATCAAAATGTTCCGTAAACACAGTTGGTTATGGCTCAAGATAGAAGAAAGGAAAAGATGAAACTGCATATGTAACAGTCCGTGTATGGGGTCCGTGCAGCTCTTAAAGTGACGGCAGATTTTCTTGATCATAACATTAATCAAACTACATAAGATGAGAAAATTCACTTGCTGTTCTAAACAGAATATATTATTTTGTGATTATTATTTTAAATGTATAGCCTATATTTTATTATTACAGTTTCTGTACCTGAACACCTGAAAATGTTTATTTTAAATGTATCTTTGTATTTATTTGTGCAATAGCTTTTTTTTTTTTTACTTGTTACTTGAAATGTATATGAGTAGGTTTTGCCATGTTATATTTAGTGCTCTTTAGCCTTTTGATTTTTGTTCATGGTATTGAGCTACAATTAAAATTTTTGCAATAAGAATAAATGTGAATGATAGCTAAGGTTTTTGTTTTTTATCTTACTGGAATCGAAATTAGGAATCAGTATCAATAAGCAGAATCGGAATTGTTAAAATTAAAATCATAGCGCATTAAGGCCTATTCACACCAAGGATAATAAGTTACAATACATTGTGATACTGTAAGAAAGACATTAGATATTTTCCAGTATTTCTTTTTTTGGGGGGAAGAGGACATAATTTTAGAAAAAATACAGTATGTCTGTATATTCTATCAACACGCCACTCAGCACCAAGTGAGCTCTCAGACTCAATGTGTTCCCTGAGTATTGTATTTTAGTAGGGCTGGGTATTGATAATTTCGATTATATAGATTATTTTGGATATATATCATGTATAATACATGCCAAATTTTCTCAAGGAAAACAAATCTGTTAACTAATGCTGTAAACTACGGGTGTCTCTACAACTGATCTGTATATAATCACTTAAATTACACTCAATAATGTTTTTTTATAATAAAGTTATAATATTAATTTAATTAATTAATATTTCTACTCCAGTTCGTGTGTTTTTTTAATATAAACATTTAAAAGTGGCTGATAAATGATCGCCAGATATATTCAAACAGGCAAAAACAATATTGAAAAACATAAAAAATTATAATCAATATGTATGTAATATGCTGCATATATTTACATTTACATTTAATCATTTAGCAGACGCTTTTATCCAAAGCGACTTACAAAAAAGGGGGAAATATATTTAGCAAAATGCTCCTCTCTAGAGTTATTTTTTCTAGCTTACTAATGAGTTTATGGACACAGGACATTGTTTTTTTCAGAGGTAAATGTGATATTACATATGACATTATTTACAAGCTGTTTTACTGACGTATTTCCATAGTTGAAACAGTGATTGAGTGATTCCATTGTGACATGATACGGATTTCAGTAAGTTGTACTCACTCATTTAATTTTGTAATAAAATGGACGCAAATTGAATATCAATAGTAACAAACAGGGGCGTAGCCAGCAGGCGGGCTCGGCGGAATAACAAAATATTTGTTTATTATACAAATATAATTGTCAGGGTTCTCCTCTGACAGCTCTGTCTGTTTTGTCATTGTTTAGTGTGTCATTGTTTGTGTTGTGCTTGAACACATGGCTGTCTTGGTTTGTGTTTGCCATGTGCTTCTTGTGTCCCACCTCCTTGTTTCCTGTTGCCACACCTCCTTGTTTAGTCCTCGTTTCACTAAGAGTGTGCTCACCCTTCCCTCATGTTCTCTGCTCCTTGTTTGTCTGAGTGTGTTCACATGTTCCTCATGTCATCTGCTCCCTTCAAAATGTATGCTCTATCCCTCATGTGTTGCTGGTTCGTTATATGTTGTGCCTACGTTTGTTGTTATGCTATGTGCAAACTGACTTTTGGTCCTGTCTTGTTTCTGTGTCTCTAGTTCCTGTCCTGCAAGCAGAGCTTCCCTGGCAGCTTGCTCTCTTGGCCTAGCTGCAGTTTAGTGTGTTTCCTGAGATACCTGACTGCATTGCCTAAGATTCCTGCCTGGCCATCGCTGGTATCCTCTAGTCTCTCTGTGCTCTGACACAACTTCTCTCCAGTCTACAACCTTCTTGAGCTAGTTATAGTCGCTGCTCTTCCTGCCTGTGATTGTGTTCCTTATCCACCTACTGTTTGGACTGTCCTCACCTCACCTTACCTAAAGCACAGAGATTAACGGCTGCTTAGGTAAAAAAAATGCCACCAAAAATGACTTTATTAATAATAATTTTAAAAAGCCATTGTGTTCTTGATTTTAATCTTTATCACACATGCTGTTTAAAAAATTACTAAATATATATAATGAGCGAGTATATGATGAATCCTTTTCCAAACCGTGTTGTCGTCTTAATCCTGAATCACTACAGTACACCAATAATAAGTGTTTATATTCTCACTACCGGTATTTTATTCCGGTTCGGGTCGCAGCACTGCGAAGGAGCACAGTCCCTGCGAGACTCACCATAGACACAAACAGAGAGAAGTAGAACTGGCTACAATGTTCTTCCACTAGACGCATGCAGTTATGTTTATTTAGCACCAGCGCACCAAAAGTTATGGATTGCTATTGCTCTGAGTATCGGCAGAATTGCAAATGTGATACTGATCTGGTACAAAAGTCCAATAGACAAGTTGATATTAAGTAACAACGTTTTGTTATACTCTCTATTTTGTGAAAATCAAAGCCACACCTAGCCTGGATGCCAGCCGAACTTAGCCCCGCCCACAAGTTTTTTAGGTCGGGCAGTTCGGTCTGGCCTCGCTCCATAGAGGAGTAATTATCCCCGAACAGAAACTGTTCGGACCAATGAAATCATCAGGGCGGGCTTTAGACGATGACGGACAGATAATAAACAGTAACGTAATCATGTACATCATTAAAGGGGCTTGGATTATATTTGATCGAATCCTAAACGGAGAGCTTGTTTGTATATGCATTCACCATTGCAATTTCTCTCAGAAATGATGATCAAGTACTCTGCGTATCATTATTTTATTTTTTTACAACACCGGCAAGATATTCCAGCCTGATTCCAGCACGCGTGCAGACAGGGTTGCCAAGTTTTTAAAACAAAACATGCCAACTACTAGCCCTAAACAATAGCTTCTCGGGGGGTTCTCCGGGGGAAAAAAATTGCGCTTGGGGGGTAAAATGTGTTATTTTGGCAAGGATCCCTGCTAAAATTCACACTCATGGGTCTCACGTAGGTCTCTCACAATAGTCGCTTCAACCCGCGGACATAGAAAACGCGGACTTGGCAACACAGTGCAGTTGAATTTGACAATGCCTCCCTTTGTTGCTCTGATTGGTTGTTGATCTATCCAATTGATGTCTTTCCTGGTTCGGTTGAAAACCGCCCCATAATTACAGCCCAATGGAGCAGTTTCAGACTCATATTCTGACTAGAATTGAGTATGACCACGTCAGGCTAAGCCACACCAGAACTGATGCGAATCTCCAAGCAATTCAATTCAAATGAATCTGTGTTTTGAACGATTGAATGAATGACACACATTAAGACTTGCCACCTCCAACAGGCGGTTTTATTTTCATATTTATACTTTGCATTAGGGCTGTCAACGAATATTCCAAATTAGACTATATATTTAAATAGTTTTTAAAAAACAAATTTCAAAGGTGAAAATTAATATTCGAATTTTTAAAAAATGTTGGGAAAAAACGCCCGCGGCAGTAGAGGCTTGGCTGTCTGCTTTGCGAGTTCAGGGACAGGTCACAGGAGTCACTGCTGAAAGTTGACGCGTTTTGCAGTGCAAATGGCAGAAAGTGCAGAGCCCAACTCGACCACGGCAGAGAAAGCGATTTAAACCCTCCAAAATCTAAAAAGCCATGTCTGGAAGTACATTGGATTTTGGTCAGTAGGAGGTAAAATTGTTGAGCCACAAGATAAAGTTGTATGCAAGCTATGTAAGATACAGTTAGCATTAGGGCTGAAGGATATTCTGTTTTAACATCGACATCGCGATGTGTGCGTGTGCGATAGTCACATCGCCGGAACATGCGATGTGAAGGGTAGTAGCCCATGGTGTATTAAGAGAACGGATGCACACAGTAAACAGTGTGCTTTGTTGCTAGAGTGACATGGACGTTCCTCATGCCTGCACAATGATTGGTTCGCTGTGCCGCTGCTCACCGCTCACAGGCCAAAAATTCACTGCTAAAATGCACGACGAAAAGGATTCCAGGAGGGAAAAAAAAGGTTCGTACCAGAAATCATCTTTTTGGGACTATTTTGGCTACATAAAGGAGGATGTTGAACAAAAAGAGGTACTTTGCATGGAGTGTCTTGTGGCCACAAAACAAGAAAACACCACCAATTTGTCTAATCACTTAAAGGACAACTCCGGTGAGAAATGAACCTAGGGGTAATTAACAGATGGTTACAGAGTAGATCGTTCCCTGGGATGCGTTTTCTTGAAAATCGAATGTAAAGAGTTTTATCTCTAAAAACAGATTTAGTTTTTATTTCAGTTTATAACACTAGTGTATGGGGCACAGGGTAGACACAGGGTGGTAAAATTAAATCGCTAGTTAATACCACTAACAAGGCTCAAAATAGCCTCACACTAACACGGTAGCATAATGAGGGTCCCAACATGCAAACCGAAGCATTGAGAACTTTGTAAGAGTACAAACAGTTTAATAAGAAGATACGTTGTAAACATAGTGCCTTACGCGTTCACGGACAGGCACCATCTCGAAACACAGTCTCGATTAATCGATCTACGAGCGCTGTTCTAAGTGAGCTGGTCGATAGGAATTAAGTTTGTGAAATGTAATAACATGGACATTTTTTTATTTTTTTTCTCTGTTGTGTTCAGTGTTTTCTTCCGGAAACAACAGACCATATGAGATTCCAAGTCACAGTTCATCACTTAGCAGAGCTCTCGTCGCTCGATGAGTCGAGACATGAGTCGCCTGTCCGTGAACGCGTAATGCACTATGTCTATAAACTGTCTTCTTATTAAACTGTTTGTACTCTTACAAAGTTCTCAATGCTTCGGTTTGCATGTAGGGACCCTCATTATACTACTGCGTTAGTGTGAGGCTATTTTTAGCCTTAGTGGTATTAACTAGCGATTTAATTTCATTACTCTGTGCCCCATAGACTAGTGTTATAAGCTAATCTGTTTTTAAAGATAAAACTCTTTACATTCGAGTTCCATGAAAACGCATCCCAGAGAACGATCTACTCTGTAACCATCTGTTAATTACCCCTAGGTTCATTTCTCACCGGAGTTGTCCTTTAAAACAGCACCACAAACATCTTTAGGACGAATACAAAGCAGGGCTCGACATTAGCGCTTGTCCGGGACATGTGGGTGTTTTGAACAGACAAGTGAAAGATAATTTACTTGCCTGACGGACAAGAGCCTGATTAAAACAAAAAATAACTAGCGAATCAATATGCAAGAATGTTTGTGCATTAATTTAGTGTAATTGGCGATCGATTGTGGATAATAATATATAATGAACTGACGATAATAAGGTCACGCTGTTGACGCTCGTGCAGCCTCTCGAGGAGAAATTACAACACTAGAGCGTTTTCCTGAATAGCCTACCATCACGACTGAAAATGACGCTGAGTTCAGTGTTTTGATATGACAGTTCCATAAACAACTAATTAACATTCACTTAGTCACTTACATTTTAGATGCAATATTTAGTGTTTTTGTTCTATTTCAGCAGTGAAAATCGTTCACAGCAGACCCATAACACGTCTCACTCATTGCAACAAGTGTGAACGATTCAGCGTTCGAATGAATCGTTTGAATGAACGACTCAGTGACTGACTTGTTAACACGGTCACCTGCTGCCACCTACTGGAGGTTTAGTTTCATGTTTGCACATACTTTCCACCATTTCTTTTTGTCACTTGTAATGAAGCTTGCTTATTAGTGAAATTATTAATATCACGGAATGGTAATTATTGACTTTAGCCTGGATTGATGGCTCTCAATATCGCAATATACATCGTTGGGGGAAAAAATATCGCAATGTAATTTTTTTCCAATATCAGCCCTAGTTAGCATACCATGCCTCATTTCATTTAACGTTAAACAGAAACATTACTAAAGTGTAGGCTACTGTACTGACTGAATAGATATTGCATGAATAAAGGATAAACGCACTGCTTCCCACTGGTTTGATTATTCACCGTTTCATCTCAAGGAAAAGTTCCATGTTTACCACAGCACAGCTCGCTCGGAGCGTTCAATTTGCTGTAAAACTTAAATTAATATCAATAATATTTGTTTCAATCACTGAATGAGGCCTGCTATATTTGGGACACGACCTTAAATTGCTTGCACAAAACTCTTGCTCAGCACTCAAAGTTTGTTCATTTAAACCGTTATGCACAGAGAGCATGAAAGAGAGTGAGTTCTGCGGTCTTGGCCATTATGATGTGAGCTCCAGACCGTCAGCGGCATTCATCGCTCATGTACCCGAAGAGAACAGCTTCATCTAGTTGATTTACTTTTTTTTTTTTGTAAGTAATACGTTGTCAAACATGTTTAAACTAAATAGTCTAGCTATACAAGTAGTTATGTCTCTCTGTATTATTTGTCGTGTTAATGACATAATGTGCGTGCGTCACTGACAAAATGCACAACCAGATGTTCGATTAGTTTGAATATTCGTTTTTTTTTAGAGGGAATATTCGAACGTCATTTTTAAGAAATTTTTACAGCCCTACTTTGCATGGACTTTTTATTTAAAATATCAAACTTTTAAAGTTTAAATTGAACATATTTCTAAATTCAAAAACTTATATTTAAAACATTCATACAACATTATTTACCCATGAGCTGCATTAAACACTCACATATGTAAATGTACCTAAATCCCACTTTAGATAGAGCTTCTCTGCCACTTCTGCAGTGCAAAGACGGATCTTTTGATAATGGTCTTACTTGATCGGGAACAGTCTCATTGTGTCTAATTGTCCAACTGAATATTGTTTAAATTAACATTTTAACAAATTAACAACTTTTCTGTTTTAATTGTTAGGCTTAGGGTGATTTAACAAGATTAGAAAACATTGCTCTTATAATGGTAAAAATGCCCCTGGACATTAATTTAAAGGGGAAAAGATCATCCTGTAATGGGAAAGTTATAATCGGAATGTGTGTTATTGATCAGAAGGTGCTCCTAAATTTTTGACTGTGCTTCTAATTTTTTTTAATTAGGAGCTCAAGTGCTCCTCAAGAAAAATGTTAAAGTAGAGCCCTGTGTGACACAGGGGAGGGGCTATTAAACATTATATATATAATATATATATGCCCCATATATGGAATCAGAGTGCCTACTGTATGTAGTAAATGGAAAATCTCTACAGCAAAAGGCCAACTGCTACATGCATTCGGTTTGTTTCTACCATTTATTAGTAATGATTTACACAGTTTGTTTACTATTTACTATTTACCTGAACATTCAGTATTGTGCAATATAGCATACAAAAGGTGAGGGACAGTTTGAGGAGAAAGAAGTGCTGCATTTTATCATTTAAACATGGCTTTTCATGAAAATTCTATAATCCAAGATTGCCACCACCATATGACATCATAATATGCAAATTAGATGGGAAAATGTAATCCTACATAAACTTTGTGTATTCCTTAATATTTCTCTAATTTACCCAAAGTTTCTATCTTTTGTCACTTTTAATATATAGCCTTTTGAAATTAGGATGTCAAAATCGAACGTTTTAGGAAAAAAACTCTGGCACCTAAAGGGTTAATAAGATGTTGAATCAGTGGTGTAAGAATGTAGTTATACAAGTTGAAACATTGACTCTGGAAAAGAGAGAATTATTGGGTGACTAATTTTCTGAATTATTGAAAATTAATGCACACTTGCATACTGTGGCAACATGCATTACCACTACAGAACATTACTTTACTATAATTTAAACATCCAAAATAATTTATTCAAACATAATACAACAATTACCTTCTGTGAGGTTTCCCGTTTCCTTTTATCTTCCTTTTTCCTTTTCTTGTCTTCCATGAACTGCTGTTCCCTTTCCTGATGCTCCTTTCTACAAAAGATATGGAACTCATCAAATATGTTCAACTGTAAAACCTTCTGTTCTGTCTACAGTTTTTGTTGAGTATCACCTTCAACCAGTCCAGGCACTGAGAGGTGCTGCCTTGTTACCAAACCAAAGGCATAACAGCTCTATAACAGAGACACAACAGCGGCACCAAACACATGATCATCACAAATCACTGTATACGTAATTTCAAAGGAATGCTGGTTTAGTGTCAACCTAAGTTTGCATGTCTCATGTAATAAATCGGTTGCCCGTTAAAATCATACTGTGATCGTGGTAATGGGAGAAACTATTGCTGCTATCTGTCTGCGAGGCTTCAGTTGGCAGGCAGGGCTGTGTCGGACAGGCGCTCCGTTCACCCGCCCATTTCCTCCGGTGCAATATACAATATTAGATATTACATACATTTTTACATCAAAACAATTCGTGGAAAAAACAACAGTTTAAACGTAAATAACTGAAATAGAATTAACTCTTAAGATTTAGTGGCCCTGCCAAATCTTGTTACCGAGTTAGCTAGTTTGTTAGCAAGAGCAATTGACACACACTAACGTTAAACGTAAATCAGGTAATTTTGTTAAATCCCCCCCTGAAGCCGCAGAATAATTGCATACGGATCACAACAAAAATCAAAAGGGTAAGCAACCGTCCAAACAAGACATGCATAAACATGCATTTCATCAAATATGGGGAGTAACGTTAACGTTAACAGAAATAGAGTACGAGTCGGGAGACAGTGCCCACCAAAACCATAAAGTCAACTCATGTGTGTTTTATTTTAACGCAATCATAATCCGTATTAATTAGTACAGACTAAATGCAAACGAGTATGTTTTTACGATCGACCAGCGGAAAGCTAAAGTTGCAAACAAGCAGATGCTAACTAGCTAGTTTAACTAGCAACCGAGCTAGTGGCTAACAGATGTCGACGAGGAAAAACTGTTTCACACATAAATGCTTTCACACCACTGCGGTTTTACGAATGCATATTACCGTCATTAGTAGCAAATAACATTTTATATAAATTGTTCTTTAAAACAAAGCACTTACCTCAGGAATTACATGCACCGCAGCTAGTCTTCTAGCTACAGCTAAAGTGCTTAAGTGCGAAATTCTGGGTTTTGAGGCAACGTGAAATACAATACTCCATCAAAATCTAATAGCTAGTCATGAAAACACTCCTTCTATAGTTTTTAAATATGAAATAAGATAATGTAAACGAAAGAGGTGGAATCTATGTTTAAAGCGCTGTAAAGTCAGTTGGTTGACGGTCGGCCATTTTACTGCTCGGTGTGAATGTGTGTGTCTGGACAGGTCTGACGGAAGGGGGGCAGCCGAGGGAGATTTTTGACCTTCAATATTAAAAGTCCAATAACTCTTTTTTTCGGTCGTCGCTATAGTAAAACATGTATTATTTATTGTGAGATCTAGCTCTTTTGGAATGGTTGTTCATTGTACACGCGTTCATTGTTTTTCTTTCAACATCAGTTAAATGGCTACCTCAGTCTATCCTATCAAATTTCACATAGTATTTAAATATTGATCATGTTTTAGTAGCTACAGGTTTTTTTTTAATTATTATTATTTAAATATTAAGTTTTATACGTTACAAAATTATAAATACAAATTATTAGCAGTAGAATTAAATACTTTTGTTGCCATTGTAATTAACGTTTTTATCTGAAAAAAATATATTTTAATTGTTTTTATACCCTCTGTTAGATGTATACAATTGTCCATATAATATGAATAAAATGAAAGTAATGTCAAATTCAGTAATGTTAACTTTTTAACTTACTGAAATGTATACAAGTGTAGAACATGTATAACAGTCAATTATTTAAGTCTGCAAACAGGTTGTCTTTTTAATTTGCAATATATGTGGGGGAAAAATGTGTGTGTGTGTTGTTGATATTGTCGATTTATGTGCATTGATGGGCCTTTTTGCAATGGCCTAACCCTGAACTGTTTGATTTATATGTTTCACCCATGTTCTTAGTATTATTATAATAAGATAGAGTATATGTTTTAGTTATATTTTGTTTGTGTATTTGTTTCTTGTATTATCATTATAGAGTATATGTTTAAAATAATATATTATTGGGTAGGTAATTATGCTTGTTGTTGTTGTTTTTTTTGCTAATGTTTTGATTTAGGTTGTAGACATGTAGATAGATCGTTGTTGAGTTGTCTGTGTGCGTGGACTGAATGTGGTTGCTGCTACTGTAACAAATTAACTAATTTCCTGTGAAAGATCAATAAATGTCTATCTATCTATAATGTCAGATCCGAAATACAAAAGTAGCCTAAATATGTTTAAATCTAGAGTATTATTAATGTAAGAAACATTCCTGATGTAGATGTAGATATTGTAGACTGTAGATGTAGATTTAGATTGTAGATGATTGTAGATGTAGATTTACCACATTATGTTTGGTTGCTTATTATTCATAAAGATAAATAAGAATGTCTAACCAACCTGCTTATTCTTCACTTAGAAAAATATGGCCTCACGAAGAAAAGGCGAGAAGAGAAAGACAGAGGATGTTTCTGAAACAAAGGAACGACAACATTCTGATGCAGAGCATCAGATGGCAGCAGCAGAGAGGAAGAAATGGCACAGAAAAGAAAGACAAAGGCAAAGAAAAAATACATAGGTGCTCACGTCTCAGTATCAGGTGAGCAAAGATGCTTTACTCTGACTGCAGTGTTTGTGCTGAATACATATCAATTTTACAAATATTCTTAAGGAGGAATATGGAAA
Source organism: Pseudorasbora parva (assembly GCF_024679245.1). NCBI lineage: Eukaryota > Metazoa > Chordata > Actinopteri > Cypriniformes > Gobionidae > Pseudorasbora > Pseudorasbora parva. The sequence continues at coordinate 20,577,812 of NC_090192.1, forward strand.
GCAGTCGAATCAAGTGTGGCCATAGGAGGTCATGCGTTTGCCCTTTTTTTGGGCTCCCAGCGCTCCTGGACCAGAAGAGCCCTTGATCCAGCCGCTGCAGTTAAATTTCAAAAAGCCTGTGCCCAACATGGCTTCGATCCGATACACATCCTGCCACATGGATCTTATTTGATGAACTGCGGTTCCCCTAAAGAAGGTTTGTGCTGTACCATTCCTGCTCTGGTAATGTGTATCTACCAAATCATTATTATTTAAAGATGAAGCATATGTTAAAAAAAGTTAATTCAGTCAATATCTAGTCAATAGTTAATACTCTAGGCTGCATATGTTTTGTAAGACTGCATATCAAATGACTCTTCATGTTGTAATCCAGATGTGTTCAGTAAGAGCCAGGCCATGCTTGTGGATGAACTGAGTCGCAGCACTGCACTGGGCCTCAGCCAGTTTAACTTTCACCCTGGAGCTTCTATTGACTCCAGCCCTGAGAAATGCATGGAGAAAATTGCCCAAGCTATTAACCACGCACACCAGCAAACCCCTGCCGTCATTACAGGTCAACTATGAGAAATGATTTGGAGAAAATGTGTGACTGTGTTCATGCTTTCTGGTGAATTTAGCTGGATTATATTCTTTCTTTTCTCTTAATAGTGCTTGAAAACATGAGTGGTCAGGGCAGCACTATAGGTGGGCAGTTTGCTGAACTGAGAAGCATAATAGACCGGGTGCGTGACAAGACACGTGTTGGGGTGTGTCTGGATACTTGCCATGCTTTTGCAGCAGGTAAGGTGTGAAGTCCCATAGGTATTACCACAAATTATTTGAAAAAATATATTTTTGGTACAAAGAACAAAAGTATGGGCTTACATGACAAACCGCAAAGTTTCTGACTTTAACATAGCTCTGCTGATTAAATATATAAAGTATTTGAGATAAGATGATACTTCTCTCTTTAGGCTATGACATTTCACCATCTGGAGGAGTAAAGAATATGCTTGATGAATTTGACCAAGTGGTTGGGCTGCATTATTTGAGAGCTGTTCATTTAAATGACTCTAAAGGTATGTACTATTCATCTGGTCTTATCAATATAGAGAACTGTAGGGATTATGTGTGTTTGCAGGCCAAAACCTGAAAACAAATTTGTGTCTCTTTGTTAATAGCACTTCCATTTTTTATAACTTCCATTGTCAATGGGGTTTTGGTTAAATGACTGAAATGAGGTCTGTGGTGAAACACAAGTTCAAGATATTTTCCCATTTTATTCTACGGCATAAAATACATCAGTACTAAGTCCTGTTGAGATTTAATGCGTAAGTGTTAAAAAAAATAATTATAATTAAAAAAAAAAAAAAATATATATATATATATATATATATATATATATATATATATATATATATATATATATATATTATTATTATTTTTTTTTCCATATATATATATATATATATATATATATATATATATATATATATATATATATATATATGTGTGTGTGTGTGTGTGTGAAATATATGAGAATAAGTGAAATTCTTTGAAATTTCAAATTTACAGCACAAACTACAGCACAAACGAGTGTGATGCAAGAAAATATATGTTTTTCATCAATATTTAGGACAAATATTATTTGAATATATCATTAGATTAAATTTATAAGAATATATAATATGATAATTACTGTTTCTAACAAAACAACATCAATATTACTCTGAAATGTTTTAAAAAATATATTCCTTTTACTTGCATATACTTATAAAAATGATACTGAATCTCCTTTTCATGCTGCAGTGGTTCATCAATAGGTGGCAGCAAAGTGAAATGTGGACTTTTTCTTTTCCAAACCGTCTTTCCTTTTTCAAATTGAGACTATTTGGTCTGTGAACTTTTGCTCTACAATCTCTTTAAGACATAAATTTGTCATACTTTTTTAAAATCGTCATACTCATACGTCAGAATATGAGTCTGATACTGCTCCATTGTAAATAGGCTATAGGTCTCTGCAGGATAATAATAGGAGTTATTAGATCAGTGGGCGACGCCATAAACAGAGTGTGTGTTTTCTGATTTGCCCAAGTCACAGTGTGGATAGGCTTTATGGGTGGGGTCGAGTGATGGGGATGATTTTCATTGCATGATTTATAGGGTATTTCAACTAGTTTCAACCGTTCAACCATACCAGGTAAGAAAATGCCTCTGCACTCTATTGGATAGACCAACAACCAATCAGAGCAACAGAGTTAATGACGTATGTTGTCACATGCTGGAAGTAGAAGAAGAAGATGAGTGTAAACGATCTTTTCCGGTGTTGTAAAAAATAATTTAAGGATACACAGAGTATTTGCCAACACGATAATCATATTTGAGAGAAATGGTGAAGGCGAATACATATACGAACAAGTTCTCTGTTTAGGATTAGAACGAATTCCACCCAAGCGCTCTTTGTTGACTTGGATGATGACGTTACTGTTGATAATCTGTCAATCATCGTATAAAGCCCGCCCTGACAATTTGATTGGTCCGAAGAGCTCTGGTTCGAGCATTGTTGCTGCATAATGAATAAAGTTCATACCGAACTTCCCGCCCTCAAATGTTGTGGGCGGGGCTGAATTCAGCTGGAATCCAGGCTATTTTACAGACATAATTTGAGACTAATCTAACTAATAGATGTAAAACACACACATACAAAACAACATCATTTCATGTGTAAAGCCATAGTTCACAAAAACAAGAAGGAAAAGATATAAGGTATTGTTTAAAGGAGTACTTCAGCACTGGGAAGATGAATCTGTATTTAAACTGGGTCATTAATGTAGTACAAATGTGAAATAATTTTTTAATTTGGTGCTTTCTAGACTGAGTCAGAAAAGACAGAAAATGTATTTTTGATTCATCGGGATGAAAGACAACAATTCCCAGAATGCTTTTAGAACCTACTAGATTACTGAATCACTTTTTACTTTCCCACCGTGACCGCGTTCATTTTTAATAAAATCAGTTCAGTTAGAGAACAGACACTACAATTAAAAACTGAACTGTCTGTTCAATATGTGATTTAGCCGCTGAGACTCTCACAGCCCAAAACGCTGCAGGAGTCAGATTAGAATTTGACAGTCATGGATGAGCTCGTGATGAGAGCTGTGGTAACACTCGTGGCATAGATTCACAGCGGGTGTTGAATCTGGCGCATTTTCAGTTCATGCCTTTGAAAGCTTAACTTTCATAGGAATTAGTTTGAGAAGTTGAAAGACTTACTTTGCTCCGCTGGCTGCACGGTTTCCATGAAGGCCTGAAGCTGAGTGCTGTGAGTGTGATCTCCCATCCCCCACGCGGGAGTTGAAAACATAAAAAAAAAAAAAACAGAATATGTTTTGGCAGTCTTAAAAAATATACTAAATTTCATGTTTTACTAATACCTATGGATTTATTTATTTATTCTTAAATGTACCTCTTCTGGGTCAAAATTGACCCGAATGCAAAAGGAGGGTTAAAGGTGCTTTTCTGTCTGCTAGAGGGCACCTGTTCAAAACTAAGGCGTAGTTTGATGATGCCAAGCTTGAGCGCAGAATTTTGGGACATGTGGTTTCCACCTCACAGCCATTGGAAAAGACTCGGATGGGACTCAAAAATCATGTTCATGGATGCGAATATTAATGTTACTGCAGAGTAGGACAGAGTGAGCCATTTACGCTTTTCCGGTCATGAGTATGAGGTAACGCAGCTCTGTTTATCATATTAGTATTAGACACATTTGAGTGTGTTGAAAATTATGTTATGATGTTACTCTGTGCGTTCGCTCAGCGGCTGCTGTGACACGTGTTGCACACTGCTAAGAGTAAAGTGGTTCTGCAAAATAAAATAGAGGGTAATGCCGATAAGACGCAACTGGCATGCGACAGGCGACTCCCTCACATGTCTCCGTTCATTTGGTTAAACTAGCCATTTTTTCCCAATTTACAAATAGTTGGAAACATTTGGGATATTGTAAGTACTCAACTGAACAAACTATATAACACTCGCCTGGTGGTTGTTGGATATTGGACTGATTTCTTCTTCTTTTTTTTACATAGTGCACCTTTAAAGCATTTAATTTTTAAAAGATGGTTGCTGAATTCTGAACCACATGCTATTTCTGCCATAGAAAGATATGGTAAAAGAAGCAAGAGCAGTATATACTAGTATGCAGTTCTGAATTCAGCAGGCTACTAACAAGTAGCTAAATGGGACTAGATCATGTCAGGGGATATTCAAAATATTTTGAATGTTTTACATATGAAATGTCAGAAGCTCTGAAGGTGATGTGGAAGTCATGTATAGTCTAGGTTTAGCTTTTTAAATCTGTCAAGAGCATTTACGATTTGAACTTTTTCATAAAAGTTAATTTGTGAAGATTATTGTTATTAACAAAACGTGAAAAAATCTAAAACTTTTGGTGCAATAATCCAAAAGTCAATGGAAACATCCTATAGGATTTCTGTAGTGGGAACCAAGGTGAAACTAAATGGGTTGGCCTATACATCATCACTGCAGCCCTCTATTGCTGTAATTGGTTGTGAAATGACTTAATTTATATGCACAAGTTTAGCCAATATAAATATTCCATATTTAGTAGCATCGTTACTTCTTTTGAGATTGTTTAATTTTTCTTTAAAAGGTCAATTAGGCAGCCATCTGGACCGCCATGAAGACATTGGACGTGGCCAAATAGGTATTACTGCTTTCCGAGAAATTGTGAATGAGCCTCGACTGGATAATATCCCTCTGATTCTAGAAACACCCGGTCGGTAAGTTTCAGGTTGGAAAAACAACATTTGCTTCAAATGAGATGATCCGACAACACTGACTTGCATTTTGTCTGCATCATCTCTTTCTAGCCCAGGCTTTGAGTATGCTGAACAGATAGAGCTCCTTTACTCACTTTGTGAAAAAAGGTGAAGAAATAGAAATCTGCTGCGTGCCAGCTTCCTTGGCGGAGTTATTGGTGAAGCATAATAAACATTACCCTGCATCTTATTAATTGAGCATTTACTGATATCTTTATTTGATTTTAAGATCCTTTCATGTTTCTAGAAATACTGTTGGTTTTGGTCACAGAATGCGTTTATTTTTTTATTTTTTAATGAGCTGAATTTTAATTTAGTCTTCATATCAGTATTTTGTACTGACCACCAGGTCAGTATTATATACTTTGTTCAGTTGAGTACTTACAATATCCCAAATGTTTCCAACTATTTGTAAATCATGAGAAAATTGCTATTTTAACCAAATGAACCGAGACATGTGAAGGAGTCGCCTGTCAGTCGCGTCGTATCGGCATTACCCTCGATTTTATTTTGCAGAACCACTTTACTTTTAGCAGTGTGCAACACGTGTCACACAGCCCACAGAGTAACATCATAACATAATTTTCAACACACTCAAATGTGTCTAATAGTAATATGAATACTGCTGATAATGGAGTCCATAAATGTTTCGACCATGAGAGGGAGCCAGGAACCAGGATTTGGACACATACTGTACAAAACGTCAACTGTAGTCCTATTTATCTTTACAACAGTTACTTAAGATTTATAGTGATGTTAATTTTAGTAATTTATGTGCTTTTTGTCATTTTATAAAAATAAAAATAATAATAATGCGATTTAGGTTTATTTTTATTTCAGTTTTTACTGATGGTTGTAACACTGCTTTTTTATATAGTTTTTTCTCCGGCATATCTTTCTTGTCTTTGAGTTGAAGGCAGCTACCTAACTTTATTGACCATCTTCACACGTCTGCCCAGGCCCTAGTCCCACCTCAGGTGCAGCTGCGTACACAGAGGGCGCAACTCTACACTCCCACAGCCCACTATTAGCTGGACCACACAAGCATGCCACATGCAGTCTTGCAAAAACACATTTTTGTAAGGCTGCCATCTAAAAACCTATAGAATTAGTTTTAGACTTTGAAAGTAGCAGTAGGAAGGATGTTTCAGAGTGTGAATTTATACAGGAAGACAAAAGTGCCTTGCATTGGAATCTGCTACTCTTTGCCAACCAACAGGAAATTTCAGTCAGGGAGTTAATAAAACACAGGGCGAACCAGGGGTTTGAAACTCAACCATAAGACAGTATATGAATGAATATATATTCCTATCTATGTTTTGGGTCTGTGTTTTAATTTCTCTCTGATTCTAGGGGATAAAACATTTGGTATGCATATGGCACAAGAAATGTTTCCAGGTCTTATTTTGTTTTCTTTACCTGGAAGGAAACAACTTGGCATTATTAAAGTTAATTAATAGAGTCTGTGATATAAAACTCTAGTCTATTATACCTTAAGTTAAGTACTCTCTTTGTGATTCTATAAACAGGGATATATCCTATTTTGTTTTCATTATTAGGCATACATTATTCCGTTTACCTTAAAATCAGCTAAAGGCAAAGAAGAACAAACAACTTGGAGGCTGCAGGACTCCTGCTAAGTTATTGTTTGAACAGTAGTTTACCCCATGTTTCACATTTGTTGGGATCTGTCAGGACCAAATGTTTTGGTTTAAAAAAATATTTGAAAATCTTCTGGGGGCCTCTGGCAGTCTTAGTTATCTGTGTGAAATTAACAAGACGGTTCACCAATCCTTACGAACTGCAAATGCTAATGTTTTGGTAAGTGCATGTAACATCAGGCTTAGCAAAGCCTTATGCGCCAAATGACGCAGTGCCAGATGAGCAAAATCAATGGACCACACAGTCTTTTTCTACAGCGCTTCTCATGAATCGCAAACCAACTGCAATTGCTCTGATTTAGTTTTAATGCTTGTGCAAGATTTATTCAAAATGTGGAACCACATGCATCGCTTGAATTGCATTCTCAGCAAACACATTTTATGAGGTAACCATTTAAAGGTGCAGTTTGTAAAATGGCTGTATATGGCTTTGACTGCGTCTCTGCTGCTGACCCTTACTGAGGAATTTTCCGGAGTGGTGGCTGGGCATAGAGCCACGGAGCGACAGGCCTTCACACACAGCAGCCCAGCAGCCGCAGGCTCCAGCCTGGTCCTCCAAGAACCCAGTTGCTTTGGTAACCACATAACAACCAGATAGTCTGCGCATGTTGGTGACTATTTACTTTCCTGAATTTCAGCTGAAGGATGCTGGACATTATGATGCAGTGTTAATGAGACAGCACATCAATAGATTTGAAACAACATGTAAATCAAATGCATAAAAACAAGTTATATTTTGCTTATACTGGCAATTTCATTGATAATTCAGCACCAACCCGCTTTTACCATGATGCCTCCAGACTAGTGATTCTCAACCTTTTTGACTCGCTGTCAAACACAATTTCCGAAGATAAGATATTTTGGCTAAGATGTTTCCTCTGGCATTTCTGCTGTAACTATGACAGTGCACTTTTTTATTAATAGAAACTAGAAGTATTTATATATTCAGTTGATTAAACTTTGCTTTGATCTTATGTCAAATTCAAGATTTAGATTCTGTATGATTTATAAAAATAATATATTTATAGGAAAAAACATTTGATTTCAGTTTCATCTCAATTGTGTGTGTGTGTGTGTGTGTGTGTGTGTGTGTGTGTGTGTGTGTGTGTGTGTGTGTGTGTGTGTGTCCATGTTTATATTACATTGTGGGGACCAAATGTCCCCATAAGGATAGTAAAACCTGAGATCACCAGCCAGCGGTCCCCACTTTTCAAAAGGCTTATAGAGGATGATGTTTTTTGAAAATGTAAAAATGCAGTGTGTGTTTTATTCCAGTAGGGACTTCACCCTAAATGCACTCATTGGGACTTGTGGGACCTAAAAGAAGGGTCCCAATGAGGAATAAAGCTTATAAATCATACAGAATGAGTTTTTGTTTTGAAAATTTAAAAATCCATAAAGTTTTGTGTAATGGGTAGGTCTAAGGGTAGGGTTAGTGTAAGAGGACAGAATATACATACACTAACCCTAACATGTTTGGCCCCATTAGGAAAACCGCTTATAAATCTAAATAGTGTTTTTTGTGTGTGTTTGTGTGTGCATGTGTGTGTGTTTTAATTAAGTTACTTTTTTAAATGTAATTAAATACTATGAAGCCTAGAAAGAAAAATATATAACTTTCATTTTGTTACTGTATGTTGCATTACTCCTTCAATAAAATAATAATAATTTAAAGCCATCTGTGGGCCTCTTGGAAGTTTGCTGCGGTACCCTGGTTGAGGTGAACCAGTGGTAGACTTATTTTTGCTTAGAAGTAATTGATGCATATCTATTCTAATTTCACTTGTTTTTCTTTTCTTTTCAGTTCCAAATCCAAAATGTTATATAAAATGATTTGAGCTGTGGGGATTTACACCTGAAAGACAAAAACATCTGAAAGTCGGTCATGGATTACTTCTAAGCAAAGCAAAATAGTGAGTCTTAGCTTTAAAAATAAACTGTTCTTTGCTTAAAGATAATGCATCCCATTCATTTTTACTGTATTTTTGGCATATTTATTCTCACAGCAGTAATGTAAAAATCCTACCTTAATATATCTGTTAGCTGTGACTTTAAAATGTTGCTACTGTATAAAAACACAAATGCCATGCTTTATACCGTCCATGACACACTCTGCCATTAAGATCCCACCCCTGGCACACCACAAGGGTAATTACACTTAGATATGTGCAAAGACTTCAAATGCAAAGGCAAAAGAATCCAAGAGAAACAGACTAGAAGCCCCCCGTTTACTCAGACAGACAAACATTTATTGGGAATACACACAAAACCCTAACTGTGAAAGAATGAAGGATACATGAGGACACAATGGTCCATTTGTTTGTTTTAGGAAGCGTACAATTTCAGGTGTTTTTCTTTGTCTGTATGTCTAGTTTTTGTCAACGGCCAAAGGGAAAGATTTCAGATCTTTTAATGCGTGTGTGTGCTTGAATGGAGACAAGCAAGGCGTGGACACACAAACACACAGAGGGGTCAGAGGTCAGACTACGACATTCCTCACAGCTCTGGACACACACACGCATTCTTGACCTATGTTTTTGTCCTTGGACATGCTCTAAAAACAGGCTAAACTAAGTAAACACACACATAGTTAAGCTGTCGAAGTGTTATCACACCAAGCAGATAAATTCAGGATTAGGGAAAGGGATGACATTTTCCATTAGATCCACAGCAGCCTTTTCATATAACTCATAGAACCAAGTTCAGTTAATGGCTGTTTAACGATAACCAAGAACAATAACTAAAACGACCATATTAGCATCCACACGAATGGACGATAGCGTTCTGTTTAATAATAGCATGTGCTGAAGTTTTTTCATCTCCCGCTTTAAATGCTCAAGCCTTTATAAAATGGAAGTTTCAATAGTCTTTTCTTCCCTATTGCGACATACATCCAAATAAAGCGGCTTCTCCAACAAGAACAAATGTTGGGCGGGACTTGATTTTGTCCATCAGAAATTAATTGGATTGTCGGATCGTTGTGGTTTGCTGTTGCTATGATGTCAGGTTGTCCTGCCCTCACGCCAATAAGCACGTCATCAGATAATAAAAAAATAAAAAAATAATAATAAAAGAGATGTTGCTGCAAGAAATTATTTTGAATAAAGATGATGAAGGCACATGAAAAAATAAAATAATTATCTGCATGAAAATTATGTATTAAACCATTTATTTCATTTATAATAAATACCGAAATATTACATTAAAATAAGAATTGTCAGTTTTAATTCCATGGTGTTTTTAAAGTTGAATGGATTCGTTATTATTTTTATTGATCATCAGCTTGAAAAAAATTATTGTTCTGAAAGTTATTCCTATGAATTTGTTCCTTCTATGTTATTTTTGTTATAGCTGTTGTATGGATTCTGCAATTAAAACTTTATCATTATCATTGTTTGTATGAATAGACCTTTAAAAAGTGATGTCTACTTTGACTTTGAGGGACTGTTTTAAGACATTACGGTTGATTTTTACTATGTGTGTGTGTGTGTGTGTGTTGAGTTTCCTGCTAGCTCAGGTCCAGCCTCACAATTGCCCATTGTCTGGGCCGAGTCACACTTCCTGACAGAGCAGAATTCACGGAAGCAGCGATATAGTCCAAACAAATTCTTTAGGCTACACCTCCACCCCAGTTTCACTGCACCCACCACTTCAAGGAGCCCTGTGCCAAGAAAGGGCATGTTTCCAACAGGAAGTTAATTAGCGTCAAGCTCCTGAGGAAAGAGGGAAGGAAGCAGGTGGAGTCAGAAATATGACTGGCTTCTCATGCACTTAGGCTACTGTACAAAATATGGATTTGTTTATGAGTTCATTTAGTTTGTTAAGATCGTAAAGATGCCTGTCGTTCGTTTTTTTGGTTAATTTTAAACTCAAAAAATTATCCAATAGCCCAAGACCCACAAATTAAACATCCCATCCCAATCCAGAGTACACACACACACACACACACACAAAGACATGAAAAAATGCTTTCCTTCTCAAACGGCAACATCTGGCTTTCATAACCCAAGTCAATGCTCCTTTCCAGATACTAATGGACTTTAAATAGGAGCTCTTACCACTGGGTTCGGTGTCTGTGCCTTGGCGCAACAATTAGACAAATATTTGCTTTTTGGGGAAAATTGGATGGAAAAATATGAGAAAAATATGTGAGTTTGTGAGCTTGACATGCAATGACAGATGCTTGTGTCTAATTGACAGTCACTGAACCCCTTCATTGTCCTTTTCGGTTACTTAATATATATGCACACACAAATCACACACAGTCTCCCAGATTCTTCAGAAATGGAAATGAATGTGTGAATCAGAAAAGGGACTATTAAAACAAGACAGCCGGAATTTTTGGATAGCTGAGTAACGTTCGGCAAGTTAATTATTCACTGCATAGATTCCAAAATGCATCTCTACTTTTAAAGCTCCAAAACAGCAAAAAAGACGCTGGATATGTTCTCAACTGCTTGCTTATATAGATAGAAAAACTCAAGTCATGTTGTTGACTCAAATTTGTTTCACCAGGAAGAAACACTAAGATAGGTGACACTTTAAATATTTAATATGTAATGCATTATAAAAGTATTTAATTAATTAATTAATTAATTAATAAGTCATTAATTATGCCATTATAAAGCATTGTATGGTCCCTACTTGCAGTTATAATTACATTTTATGGTACAGAGACACAGAACCAGGGATGAATATAAAAGAGGTTTGACAAACTGGAATAAATGGGTGTAGATACTGTGAAGTACGATGAGGAGATTGTGGATGAAGCTGGCGAGCGAAGGAGAAGACACTGGTGTGGAAACCAGTGGATGGAAGTAGACGAGGAGAGGACAATGAGGAACCAACACAGGCCCGTCCACACGAAGCCAGAGCTTTTCGTGTCCGATCTTTTTTTCCCCTCATTTCAAGAAATATCTGCGTCCACACAAGAGGTATGAAAACGACTCAAAACGATATAGTATGTATGCCAGGCCTGTGTGTGGCACTGTAATTCTCCCACAGAAATACACTAAAAACGGAGAAGAAGAGTTATCGATAGAAGGGGTAAAGCAATGGTTGGAAGTGAGGCACAATCTCACAATAAAATAACAATAAATACATTTGCTACTTAACAGATGATTTTTATTAACGCCTACACCTACCCCGACCCTAAACATACCCTTACAATAATGCAAATAAGGTAATTAAATGATAAGATATTGATGTGCGCATGCCCAGTGCCCGTAGTTGCATCCCTTAACTCTTTCACCGTGCTGGACATAGTGTGATGACATCACCTTTTTGCAAAATATACGGATTAGCTGTACACACGAAAACGGAAGATTGTCGTTTTTGGATTTATCCACTTTGGGACCCGGATTAAAAAAATATCAGATTCATGCTTCCAAAACGCCAGATCCGTGGAAACGAAACAATGATACGGTACAAAATTTATACGTATACAGCTAAACCCGTCTCCGTGTGGATGGGGCCACAGAGGACAAAGGAGACACAGAGAATGAGGTAAGAGAACTGTTGCAGGTAAAACAGGCTGCTGGGATACTGGGGATACTGGGACACAGGATATTGGGAATGGAGTCCTTACAGTGAGTGAACGTGAAATGTGTGCTTATGTGTCCATGCTGATGGGGAGATGAGGTGCAGGTGCAGCTGATTAGTCTGGTGATCTGGAGCATTGTGATTAGGTGGTGGTGGAGCTTGGCTGATCTCTTAAAGTTACCCCCAAACCCACACCCGCTCCATGGCCACTCCTGTGCCTTGGATCCCAACAAAGGACCACCAACAAAGGTGTTCGACCTCTTCCCTGAGATGCCGGTCGGTCTGGGTGAGTATCCTGGAATGTGGTAAGGAGGTCTAGATCTTGAACCTCATCTCTGGCTGTCCATGAAAGCTCCTCTGGTCCAAAGCCCTCCCAGTCCACCAGATATTCTAGATGACCACCACAACGCTGGGAGACCAAGATTTCCTGCACAGTGAATACTGCGCCATCCTCCAGAATTGACGGAGGGGGGGGGGGGTTCCTCTGTTTGTCTAGGCGCTGTGGAAGGAACAGAAACAGGTGAGTGGAAAGGTTTTAGTAAACCATGGATGGTGGGGTGAATTCTGTATTGTGCAAGGAGTTGGAGGTGTTAGGTGACTGGGTAGATCTTCCGGAGGATGGTGAAGGGGCCAACATATCTGGGACTCAATTTCTCTCAAGGCAAGTGCAGTTTGATGTCCTGCGGGGAGAGGCAAACCTTCTGGCCCAGCTGGAAGGTGGGCGATTCAGATCTCCAAGTGTCCACCTGGGTCTTCTGTCTGCACACAGCCCTCTAGATGAGATGATGTGCATCGTTCCAGACCCTTTTACTCTCTCGGAACCAATGGTCAATGGAAGGGGAATCAGAGGGTTACCCGGACCATGGGAACAGTGGAGGCTGATAACCTAGCATGCACTGGAAAAGGGTAAGACCGGTAACAGACTGACAGAGAGAGTTCTTTGTGTACTCGGCCCAGCCTAAAATTGCTTCCAAGAGTTCTGGTGGCCATGGCAGAAGGTTCTCAGGAAGCGCCCAATCTCCCGAATATCCCTGTCCATTTGCCCATTGGATTGAGGGTGGTACCCCAATGTCAGACTGATGGCCACACCTAGGAGCTTAAAGAAGGTCCTGCAGACCTGGGAGACGAACTGTGAGTCCCAATCTGATACAATATACTTAGGGATTCCAAAGTATCCAGAAGACATGATTTAAGAGGAGTTCTGCAGTGACCATGGCAGTTTGCAAACCTTTGAGGGGAATCAGACGGCAGGATTTAGAGAATCGGTCAACATTGAGAATACAGGTGTTACCATCAGAAGGAGGCAGATCTGTGGCGAAATCTACTCCTGGGTGTGACCAGGGGCATTGAGGAACGTGCAACAGGATGAGCTTGCTAGATGGAAGATGACATGGACTTTTGGAGATGATGCAGTCTGTACATCCACTGAGAAACCTTCTGACCTCTCTCACCATGTTGGGCCACCAGAAGCGATCTTGAAGCATTTAGGCATTTAGGTGGCCAGTACCCACAGACATATGTGCTGAATGCAGGAAAGGAGTGCGTTGGGACCTGGCCAGATATGTCCTTCCTAGAGGAAACCCTGGTGGAGGAGGTTCCACTGCATTGGAGGAGGGAGATTGTCGCTGGATGGATAACTGGATGGGGCTAAGGAGGATGTTCTGGGGCAGGATGGGCTTGGGATCTTCAGACTTCTCATCGGGAGCATGGATACATGAGAGAGCATCTGCTCTGAGATTCTTGGTTCCTGGATGATATGAGATGAAGTTGAAACGAGTGAGGAACAAAGCCCATCTAACTTGCCTTGGGTTGAGCTGTTTAGCATCCCAGAGCGTTCTGACCCACTGCATAAAGGACTCATATAGGCTACCTTGGATTTCTCAGTGGGAAAGCGGTGCAACTACATATCAATGGCCAGTGAACATTGCAGGAGGAATCTGTTAGCCTAGAAATCTAGACGCACCCTAGCTGCAGCAAATCTAATCTGCCCGCGAGTGTCGTCTAGCAACTCTCAATACCCTTCTGAGCTGTAATCGCCAAACTCTTGCCGGGCCAATCACATAGTGTGTATAGAGTCGGTGGGCGGGTCCATAATGACGACGGCCGAGTTGAGTTTACCTGCTTCTAGTAAACACAGAAACTGTTGAACGGCGGTCTTAAGTTAAGCTTTTCTGAGAAAAGAACAAAGAACGGCACTGAAGTCATTCTTAAAAAGGGAAGATGTGTTCAGAGTTTTGCCGACCGGATACGGCGAATGTTTAATCTATCACCAAGCTCTGTTTCACCTTCGTTGCTCTGGTTGGTTTTAGCGCTATCCTATTGCGTGCAGAGGGAGTTTGAAAGACAGCCGTTTATCCTGCCCCTCGGATTGAGCCCTGTCAATGGTGAGTTTCCAGACCAAACATCTTGATGTGGGTCTGGCTTGTCAGGCTAGGAATCTGTTGCAATCCTCCACTGAACCAGAATAGAGCACTGGTTTGACCACGCGACTGGAGGCCACTGGAGGTCACTGGAGGTGAAGGAGTGGCAGTGATCGGGAAGAAGTGGTGCCACCAAGTGCTCGCTTCAGAGCATCCACGACCTCCTGAAACCGATCCGGGGCACTCGTGTTGCTGTTTTGGTTTGGTCTTCTGTTATGATATAGAGACACAGAACCAGGGATGAATATAAAAGAGGTTTATTGACAAATTGGAATAAATGGGTTTAGATACTGATTGGAGAAGTAGGATGAGGAGATCTTGGATGTTAAAGATGGGGATTATAGACAATGCGATGTGGAAACTAGTGGATGGAGGTAGACGAGGAGAGGACAAGGATAAATCACGAAACACGAAAGAAGGAGACACAGAGAATCAGGTAGGAGAACTGTTGCCAGTAACACATGCTGGATGCAGGAATTGGAGTCCTAACTAAAACAAGACCAGACAGTGGCTGTGTCCGAAACCTGCAAAATGCTGCCTTCGGAGGACACATTTCAAGCCAGGAAGGCATCGAGCCACGTCCGAATCTAATGTTTGCTCTACTTCGTGTCTCCTGAGATACCTTTATCTGATCGATTTTTGAAGGCATCATTCATGTATCCTTCGCTGCCTTTGATATCCCACAATGCTGTGCTTTCCATTCATGGCGTCCAGAAGTTGCGTTTGCGGGTCAGTTTGTGTGTAAATGTACATTTTTTACCAACATATTACATTTCTGATTATCATTTCTAGCGAGAAATCACTAATGTAGTAATTGAATATGTGTTTAGTTCTCACCAAAGCTCTCTCTATTTAGCTGTAGATCATTAAACTGTTACACTGCCTTAGAAGTCTGTCCGAAATTAGTTTCGTGAGGTGCCTTCAACCACAAAACGCTGCTTGAAGAGCCATTGTCTGATGAGGCAGCGAGGCAAGGAGTCAGCTGCCTAGGTTTTCAGACGCAGCCAGTAAGTGACTGTGAATGCTTATGTGTCCTTGCTGTACTCTGGTGATATGGGGCGTTGTGATTGGGTGGTGGTGGTGGAACCAGGCTGATCTCTTACAATTATAATACTTGTCTATTCATTTTATACCTTTAAAAATAATTAGAATACATTAAAACACATGACAAACAACCAATTTCAGATATAACAAGGAATCTAAAAAAAGTATAATACATTTTATCTTTGGTTACAATTATTTATGAAAAGATATAATGCATTATAACATCCATCATGTCTACCTTTATAATGCATTATGTACACAGGCTTTAAGTGTTACCAAAACATGCTTTGATAAATCATAATTTAGTATCTCATAATTACAACCTTTTCTCTCATGAATATGATTTTCCAAAGTATGATTTTTTTTATTCTTATGTGGCAGAATTGGGATTCCATAGCATGGTCACAGGTTGAATCCCATGTGCTTTTTCATCAGCTTTTGCTTTAAGCAAATATCACATATATATATTTTTTTAGAGCGCAACAAACAGGCTTTCAAAGTGGCCGATCCTGTATCGAACAGATCTTCTGTGACAAGTGATTGAACAATAGTATATCAACAATGGATCTCACTGAACTTTATTAATTTTGTCCCGGCCTTTGACTCGGTGCTCCAAGAAACGCTATGGAAGATAGCCCAGGGTTACTGAATCCCATCTTGATTCGTTGATATTTTTCGCTACCTGCACCATGGCTCTTGCTGCTAAACCAGCAAACATTTAGACTTAATTTACTCAAATAAATAAACAAAACTGAAAGTAAAACATAGGCAGGCTCTCACAGACAACGGCCATGTAAACACAAAATGTAAACAACGTAATATTCAGGCCTGGTCCTCCTTCGTCCTTCACTAGTGTCGCTCGTCCTTATATGCCTCCGGGCTCCGTTGTTCCTCTCAGGTGACGCTCATTCTCAATCACGCACCGGTCTCGCTCGCTCCTCTCACATCTCTCACTCGCCCACCATGCCACACTATGGATGGAAGGGGTAATGGATTTCTCCTCGGTTTAAACTTACGTATGACAAGGTTGCATGCTCTAGCCAATGATATTACTTCTTGTCACCGGCTTCGTCGGCCACCACTCCATCAACTGCCTACTTATGGCCTACCCAGGACGGGTGTCAACCTCCTCCTAGCCGATCCCGACTTTGCCGATGATATAATTTTCAGCCCAACCTAAGTTACCCTACAAGCTCACACTATGGCCCTAGAAAATCAAGCAGGGACTCTGAAAATCAAGGACTCTGAGTTAGTGGACAGAAGACCAAAGTTGTTTCATCAATTACGCATACTCGAGAGTCCTTTGTATCATTGATGTACACTTATCTTGGAAGCATCATCTCCTCGGACAGAGATGCAGAGCGAGATGTCGTCTTCCACATTGACAAAACTTCTGTCACGTTCTGTCACATGCCTGTCCTGTCTTGTGTGCACATGTGGGTTCTGTCATGTCTTGCATGTGCTACTGTCAACCCCGCCCTTCTTGTTATCTGATTATTGGTTTATTTGCCCCACCTGTTCTCCCTCATTATCTGCCTTGTTTGTTCCCTTTATAATCTCCTTGTGTTTGTCAGTCTGGGTTGGATCCTTGTGTAATGTCTGCGTCTTCCGTCCTCCCCGTGATTCTGTTGGTTTGTTTAAGTTTATATTTTATTAGTCTATTATGTGTTTTTCCCCCTCGTGGGTTGTTGATTTGAGTTTTATGTTTTGTTTTTGTAAATAAATAATCCTTCTCCTGCACTTGAGTCCTCGCACCATTTTCCCTTGTCTGTGACGTGACAGAAGGATCCAACCATCTGAGGACTCAGCAGGACTTGTTCTTTGTTATTTGTTTTCCTTTTTTTTCTCCCTTGATGGAGTTTGGGAAGAGACTGCGGGTGATGCGACACCTCAACTCGAAGTACATCCGGCAACAGGGGTCGGATGTACAAGAGTTTGCAGGACTGTTCCTCAAGGAGGTGGAACATCTTGGGCTCAACGAGGCAGAGTGGAAGGAGACTTTTAACCTCTGCCTCGACATGCCCCTCTCTCCAGGGGTGATGGACAGGATGGGGAATCTGGGGTTCTGGGAGTTCGTCTACTGCCTGGGCCCCAGTCCTTCCATGGTGCGTATTCCGGTGGTCCCAATGCCGGCGGATCGTATTCCGGTGGTCCCAGTACCGGCAGATCGTGTTCCGGTGGTCCCTGCTCCGGTGGTCCCGAAACGGAGGAGGAGGAGAAAAGCCCCCTCCGTGCCTGCTCCGGTGGTCCCGATTCCAGGGGTTCCAGTACCGGTGGATCGTATTCCGGTGGTCTCTTTGCTGGCAGATCGTATTCCGGTGGTCCCAGTACCGGCGGATCGTGTTCCAGTGGTCCTGAAACGGAGGAGGAGAAGGAAGTCTCCCTCCGTGCCTGTGCCGGTGGATCGTGTTCCGGTGGTCCCTGTGCCGGTGGATCGTGTGCCGGTGGTCCCTGTGCCGGTGGTCCGTGTGCCGG
This sequence comes from Pseudorasbora parva, assembly GCF_024679245.1. Classification (NCBI taxonomy): domain Eukaryota; kingdom Metazoa; phylum Chordata; class Actinopteri; order Cypriniformes; family Gobionidae; genus Pseudorasbora; species Pseudorasbora parva. Next base: position 20,595,773 of record NC_090192.1, read on the forward strand.
TGGATCGTGTTCCGGTGGTCCCAGTTCCGGTTGTCCCTATGCCGGTGGACTCTGTTCCGGTGAACATCGCTGGGCAGGAGATGCCTCCTAGGTGCCCTGCTCTCACCGCGCCTCCCAGGCGTCCGGCTCTCACCGCGCCTCCCAGGCGTCCGGCCCTCACCGCGCCTCCCAGGCATCCGGCTCTCACCGCGCCTCCCAGGCGTCCGGCTCTCACCGCGCCTCCCAGGCGTCCGGCTCTCACCGCGCCTCCCAGGCGTCCTGCTCTCACCGCGCCTCCCAGGCGTCCAGCTCTCACCGCGCCTCCCAGGCGTCCAGCTCTCCGTGCGCCGCTGAGGCGTCCTGCTCTCCGTGCGCCGCTGAGGCGTCCTGCTCTCCGTGCGCCGCTGAGGCGTCCTGCTCTCCGTGCGCCGCTGAGGCGTCCTGCTCTCCGTGCGCCGCTGAGGCGTCCTGCTCTCCGTGCGCCGCTGAGGCGTCCTGCTCTCCGTGCGCCGCTGAGGCGTCCTGCTCTCCCTGCGCCGCCCTGGGTGCCTGAACTTTTTGTTTTCCTCATGTGTCCCTTGTTGACCCCTCCCTTGTCTGTTCCTTCCTTGTCTGTTTCTCCTGTCCCTCCCGTGCCCCCCTGGTCAGTCCCTCCCGTGCCCCCCTGGTCAGTCCCTCCCGTGCCCCCCTGGTCTGTCCCTCCCGTGCCCCCCTGGTCTGTCCCTCCCGTGCCCCCCTGGTCTGTCCCTCCCGTGCCCCCCTGGTCTGTCCCTCCCGTCCCGCCCTGGTCTGTCCCTCCCGTCCCGCCCTGGTCTGTCCCTCCCGCCCCGCCCTGGTCTGTCCCTCCCGCCCCGCCCTGGTCTGTCCCTCCCGCCCCGCCCTGGTCTGTCCCTCCCGTCCCTCCCTGGTCTGTCCCGCCCGTCCCTAGTGGAGCGTCTGGTAGCCGCTCCTTAAGGAGGGGGTAATGTCACATGCCTGTCCTGTCTTGTGTGCACATGTGGGTTCTGTCATGTCTTGCATGTGCTACTGTCAACCCCGCCCTTCTTGTTATCTGATTATTGGTTTATTTGCCCCACCTGTTCTCCCTCATTATCTGCCTTGTTTGTTCCCTTTATAATCTCCTTGTGTTTGTCAGTCTGGGTTGGATCCTTGTGTAATGTCTGCGTCTTCCGTCCTCCCCGTGATTCTGTTGGTTTGTTTAAGTTTATATTTTATTAGTCTATTATGTGTTTTTCCCCCTCGTGGGTTGTTGATTTGAGTTTTATGTTTTGTTTTTGTAAATAAATAATCCTTCTCCTGCACTTGAGTCCTCGCACCATTTTCCCTTGTCTGTGACGTGACACGTTCCAACGACTTTGTCCAATCTGTAATTCACCCTCCTTCTCCCTGCAGAGTAAACTTTGGCTCTTGGCCACGATCATAATGCTGACGGTAACCTACATGTGTGAAACCTGGAGGATGACAAAAGCCATCGTTTGAAGGTTGGACGTTTTCCATCCGTGTCCTCTCAGAATCACTTACCTAGACCATGTTATGGACATGAAAGTATACTGTTACCCCTCTTTGCGAGGGTCTCCATTGCCTATAACAACAAGAGAATGACTATGGCTTTGTTGGACTAATGGAATTTAATTTCACACCCAGACAGGAGTATTGTAGGAAGACAACTGCAATCAAAGGTTTTGATACAGGCTTAATGTGATTACTGAGTAATAGTTGCATTTAAAAAGAATAAAATGAGAAAGAGAGTTTAAAGACTTGGCACAGGCTTCGAAACCTATGTGAAAGTAATTTCCTGAGGAGACATCCTTTTTCACCGGGTAAAAAAATTTATCCTGTTTTACTAGCCCCCTTTTCCCAGCCTCTAACTCTCTTCCTCTACCCCCACTACTTTAAAGTGCTCTTGATCCTTATCCCTTACACTGCATAATCCACCTGTTTCTTGAAACCTGAAACATCTGCTTTCTAGTGATATCACAGTCTGCCTTGTCTTTCAAATGTGTATTTACAAGTAGGATTTACCCAAAGCCCTGTCACACTGATCCAGTAAGATAACATTATTGACATCTGATGGCCTAATGGTATTTTGCTGTAAGCAAGAAACACAACCCCAGTCACATGGACAAAACACTGCATGGGCAAAAAAAAAGAAAGAAGAAAAAGACCTGTCCATGTGAGAACATAAACCTATGTGTCTACTTAAAGACATGCTTTGTTGTTTCTCTCTGGATTGGGGTAATTAGTCTCTCATCAAGCTCTCATCGTGGAAAATACAGGATGATCGTTATCTCTACAAAGAGATGATGGCGTAGACTAAACACAAAGTATACGATGAGGGGATACACTTTTAAATATTTTAAAACAGTGCAACTCAAAAACAGAAATGGGACTAGAGTTTTGAGAGAACAAAATCAGTCTAGGCATGTGATGGTAATACATTTTCATATCACGATTGAAGCTTTTATCACAGTATTGAATATAACTAACAGTGCATATTTCCAAAAGTGTTGTCCTCCTAACTGGTTTAGCTTAATTTCGTATCCACTGTAAACCAAAGCACTCTAAATTATTAAGTAGTTTGAGTAGGACAAACTTAAATTAAACAAATTAGTTCAATCATATTAACTTTTATGAGTATTTAGAACTTTCTTTTTCTTTTGAGTTTACCAAACGGACAAATTTTAAGTACTCAGAATTATTTCATTGTTTTGAGTTCTAAGAACTTGATTCTTTTTATTTTAGCTCAGTTAAATGTACATTAAACTGGACTATATTCCAAGCAATGCGTGGCACTTAAAAGAGAGAGTAAATGCTAAAATTATCTATTATATAATTGACTTTCATAGTGTGTGTGTGTGTGGGGGGGGGGTTAAAAACTAACATTTTAAGTAAGCAGAACTTGCAGATTTCTGTTTTGTAATCATAAATTTTAATTGCTCTGAACTTGAACTATTTGAGTAAGCTTATTCATACATAAATTAAAAATATCGTCATCAAATCTCACATTTTAGTGAAAACTTGACTAGCTTTAATGAGCTAATTCAATAAATGCCACCTTGCTAATTGGTTAAACAATGCTTTGGAACCATTAGTTCAACACTTGCTGAATGAGGACAACAATATAATACAGTTAACATATAACTGTTCTCAAACTAAGCTCCACTCGTCACCATGATGGTAACCCTATTAAAAAATAAAAATAAAAAATAAAATAAACATTACAGAAACTCTATTAAAATATCATAACAAACAATTAAACACTACTGAATCCCACTTAATGTTAATCATGCTATAAAAAAGCATAATATAACACTTATTTTTGCCATTTACTTTTCCCTTTGATATTGTCATGGCAAAGTATGCTGGGAAACAGAAATCCTAGCCCAGTTTTGGTTAAAAAAAATAAAAATTTAAAAATTTAAAAAACACACACAACAAGATCATAGAACTCTAAAGAAAGTAACAATTCAGATTACATAAAATGTGTCATTTTTGACACCTTTTAAGAAAAAGTTCTCTAATTCATTATTTTGAGCAGGTTTTACAGTGATATATACCAAATCTGAAGGTTTGTTTGAAGCACTTAAATACTGTTCACAAAAAGAAAGTAGCACAGCCTGCTTTGTTTACAGCGGTTACCATAGAAGGCTGCATTTCTGCTGATCCATTAGTGTATTTCAGTACATGCCTACTACAGTCAAAAAGGAAATAAACAAAAAAGCCCAAAGCAGAAAATAACTCACAGGAGAGCGGAACCTCTGATAACATTAGACTTGTAACTATGTGTACACAATACTCAATTACAAGCTTATCTTACATTTCTTAATAATCACCTCACTATCAAGAATAAGCATCAAGTGTGGGAAAGAAAGAATCACATTGTTTTCTCAAAGGCATTTGTCATCATCAGATCATGCATGAAAATAACTCCATGCATGTTTAAATGCCTTTGTGGACTGTTTGAAGCTTTTGAAGCGAAACGTGATATTTCAAACTTCAACACTCGCTATTTGTTAACCCAGAGTTCATTACGAGGTAGCATACATAGAGGAAAGCCAGCCCCAGGACATCGCTCAAATCTGAGCTCCATAAACATTGCCATGATAAGCTAAGAATTCTCCGCTGGATCCATTCCCTTTTTGGCACTGATCTCAAGACAGGAATCACAGTGAACGGGCCTTGAACACCAGCGGTTTTTGAGCAATCATTGTAGAAAGACTGTAAAAAGAATGCAGAAAACACATGGATATGTTAGAAACAGCAGCTATTTACAGCTATATATTTTTTCTTTTGATTTTATTTTTTAAGCTTGTGCTGACAAAATACTTGTAAGACACTGGACAATATGGGACCAATAGGCTCTGTTATTTTTGATATTATATATTATATTTAATATTTTGATATGGCTTTTATTTTTATATTTTCAGATTTAATTTTAGTTTTAGTTTATATATTTAGGAATTTTGGTATGTGTTTTTGAAATTGTTCGTTTTTATTTTTATATAACTATTTACGCTAATTTATTTGTCAATTTTAATTTTAATCTTAGCTGAGTTAGATGCCAAGGCGAAATAATAATATTTAATATTAATATTTTATTTTATTGTATTTTATTGCAACTCTATTTCCATCAACGAAAATGGTTTTAATCGTTTTTTTAATATTGAAAAAAAAAAAGTTGGGAAAAGGATATTGTGGTTTTTGTTTCATTATTGACTTAACATTATTTAAAATAATACTTATGTGAAAGTAAGAGGAGGAACTGGGGGGAAACAGATTGAGAGAGAGAGAGAGAGAGAGAGAGAGAGAGAGAGAGAGAGAGAGAGAGAGAGAGAGAGAGAGAGAGAGAGAGAGAGAGAGAGAGAGAGAGAGAGAGAGAGAGAGAGAGAGAGAGAGAGAGAGAGGAAAAAGGAAAAGATAGACTGTTGTGAAGTCAAAAAGGGGAGAGAAAAACCTAAAATTATATCCCTGCCTCCCTTTTGGGACCCACATCTGAAAAGTATCCAAAAGCTACATGTTATTCACAGCAAATAGCTGGCATGCTTGAGCGGAGGGGATTGTTTACTCTAGGAAGAACAAGATAGAGCAGCTGATGGGACAATGAAAGAGCAGAGAGAAAAACAGAGAATAAAGATTACAAGATATGTGACAGAAAAAATCTTGACAAACAGACAAAAATACACTGTTCAAATTCTTGAAGCTGTTGGTATTAAATGCAATTGTTTATAATCCCTGATGGCTTTAGTAACTCCAAAACTCCCCAAACCCTTCCAAATGACTTTTTTAGCAATCCATCTCTAAATTCTAACAGCAGCAACAGTGGTTTTGAGAGGATCAGCGTGTTATTCTGGGCTATTTTCCCTCTCAATGCATGAGAGGACTGTTCTGAATGACAATCAATTTCCCACTGATGCTCATGCATAGCTCTTGGATACAAACTGCCAGACTTTCATTGATCTACTGATCTGCTTACATCAACAACACCGCGCTCTGGGTTATGAATTATTTTGACCCAATGGTGATACCAAAATAAAAGCCATCTAGACTTTGATCTCAGGCCTTTGTACAGTTTATGCAATGACTGCTGAAAGCAAACATCCTCAATCAAGGATGCATTATTTAAATTTGAAAATGTAAGACTTTATAGTTAAATTTCCTGACCGCTACATGCTTTGATAAAAACATGAGGATAAAATGGTAACTGAGCTGGGCAATTAACTTCTAAAATAGATCTGTTAGATAATAATAAAAAAAATCCAATAATAAAAATAAAGTAATGTTTTGACAAAGTTTGAAAAATGTATAAGGTGTGTTCGACTTGAAGTGGCGATGCGCAGACCAATGGGGTTCAAAGCACACCTTAAGAAAAATGTGCTTCTCATTGCAAGTTCAAAACAATCACTTTAGCGACGTTTTTACTATTTTCGGTTTAATTTTGATAAATAAAATAATACATTTTTGTTTGGGAAATATACTGTAATTAAAATATGTTCATTTTTAAAAATACTGAAATAAAATGAGAGTATAAAGATAAAGTAAAAATTCTGAAAGCATCAAATGAGATCTCATCAAAAATGTATAGGATTAACAAATACATTATAATTTATTGTATGATAAAAATGTATATAATATTTTTAAACATTTCTTTATAAATATGGTGATTATCTCTGGACACCCAACTTGATATTTGATATTTACCATCTGAATTCAATGTCATGTCAACAATGGATAAGTCAGCTGACTATTTATTATCATGTTAAATCTCTTGACCAATTCGTACGTATTTTACAAGGTTGCTAAATCGTATGAATTTGTACGACCTCACTCGTACGAATTTGTATGTTTTGTCTAAACCCCAGTGATGGGTAAGTTTAGGAGCAGGGTTGGAGGTAGATCATTCGTACGAATTCATACGAATTTGACAACTCGTCAAATATGTGCGATTTAGCTAAAAACGTATGAATTTTTATTAAATGAGGTTCAAATTTGTATTAATTAGCCACCTCATAAAATATGTACGAACTGCCGTGAGATCGGGTTGGTTAAATATGGTGCCTTTAGCCCAAACAGCAGTGGCTACTTAATTAATAATAATAATAATAATAATAATAATAATAATAATAATAATAATAATAATAATAATAATAATAATACATTTTCTTCTGTTATTGAAAAACTATTGCTTTAATTACTGAAAATCCCTAAGATCTTTGTCTCAAAATATTGTCAATCATTTATTGATCCTCATTTCCTACCTAAATCTACAACATTTAAAAAATAAACATTAAATATTAGATCAAAATAGCTCACCATCAACTTTGCGTTGATGTCCACGGTCACGTCAAGGATCAGCCAAATTTCCATGTGCATCATCAAAAGTGGTTGTTAAGAAAAGAGCTGAGCTCAATTGTTGTGTAATCTAGTGGTAGAATAAAAGAGAATAGAAAAGAAAAGAGAATATAGTCAAAAGCGCCTTTTACCCCGGTGCGCCTTTACCCTTGTTGTACCCTACAGCACTTAGGGTACAACAACACTTTTGCCGCTTTTCCACTACAGGATACGGTTCGGTATGGCTCATTTTCGGGTCCACTGTGTAAAGTACCTAGCCTGACAAGCCAGACCCACATCAAGATGTTTGGTCTGGAAACTCACCATTGACAGGGATCAATCCGAGGGGCGGGATAAACGGTTGTCTTTCAAACTCCCTCTGCACGCGATAGGATAGTGCTACACCAACCAGAGCAACGAAGGTGAAACAGAGCTTGTTGATAGAATAAACATTCACCGTATCCGGTCAGCAAAAATCCGAACACATCTTCCCTTTTTAAGAATGACTTCAGTGCCGTTCTTTGTTCTTTTCTCAGAGAAAAGCTTAACTCCAAGTCTTCCAGAGTCGCGGCCAAAGCTGATTTGAAAGACCGCCGTCCGCCAGTTTCTGTGTTTACTAGAAGCACGCAAGCGCAACTCGGCAGTCATTATGTTAAGCCCCGCCCAACGACTCTATACACGATGTGATTGGCCTGAAAAGAGTTAGGCGAATTCAGCTCAGAAGGGTATTGAGAGTTCCTAGACGACACTCGCGGGCAGATTAAATTTGCTGCCGCTAGGGTGCGTCTAGATTTCTAGGCTATAAAGTACCAAATTCCTGTTACTTTTTCAGCACCATCATGGTTGAGGTTCTAATATTAATGTGAGGTGTAAACACTGCAGATCACTGATTGGTCAGAGAGAATCATCACTATACCAGCCTCATTGGTTTTGCAAGACGAGACACAAAACCAGCTAGATTTAAATAGTCAGCAACAACTTTTTTTTAATAACTTGAAAAAGGTCAGTTTCATGGTCAGATGAGGTGGTGGCGCATCAATATAGCGATCAGTCTCCCACACTTTGAAGCGGTACTAAAGGTAGCTAATGCAGTGGAAAATCAAACCGAGCCAAATTAAATAAGCAGAGTTGTACCACGCAATGGAAAAGTGTTATTTGATGTCATACAGCGCTGCTTCACATTGAACACACCTAGACATTTGACAGGTCGCTGGACATGTGATTTCAAAATGGCTGCACCCATGAGAGGGTACCATGCTTCATGTAGAATAAAAAAGGTTGTGTGTGTGTGTGTGTGTGTGTGTGTGTGTGTGTGTGTGTGTGTGTGTGTGTACACCGTTTTAATGACACTACCCCAACCAAAGTTATTCATTTCCAGCAAAAAAATATAAATAAATAGTCTGCAGCATATGTTTTAACACTTGAATTAATCCTCCGTCTGAACGCAATAAGCAACATAAAAATGTATGAAAACTGAATAAAGTTTTTTTCGACTGGCTTCAGTCGTGGCATTGAACTTATTGGAACATGGAACTTGTCCAAGAACTCTTCAAAATGCCCGCCCCCGATTCTGCCCTGACCAAACGCGCTTCCAGCAGCGCGAGACTGACACGGTGCTTCACACTGACCGCTGCCTCTCAAACAGAAGAGTGTGCAAAAGAGTTTCTTGGTGGACTGCTGGATCTTACCTTGTGTTGAGATAAATCTAATTATTGCTTTTTGGGTCATGATAAACTTGTATCCATCAAGGTGAGTTGTTTTGATTTACTGAATTGTCAGATAAACGACAGATTATTTTTGCCACAGCATTTTGAATGTTCAACTCATTTAAGATAATAACCTTTCTAAAGTATACTAAATTCGCTTTTTGTTTAGTGCGTACTATTAACAGCGTAACCAGTATACATTTAGGAGCCTAAATAAGAAAGGGGATATGTACAAACTCGTATGTTATTGTGTGCATGACGGACGAAACCTAATCTGTGCTGCTGTAAAATTAGTATGCGCGTGCCACTGCATACTTACAGTTCATGCCCCTTATGAGCGGCAGTCAAGTTGATTCATTTAATTATTTATGATAAATTAAATGTACTTAATCACATACTTGATTCAATATTTGGGTTTGATAACTGATCAGCAAAACATACACTTCATTACAAGTCTACTTTTATATATTAAACTGGTCCAGCGAAGAGTGAATAAACAAGGATGACATTTCTATGAAGCAATAAAATCCAAAGTTCACAAATGACTAGATCAATGGACTGTTTCAGCAACATTTTAGTAGGCTACAGCAACATTGATCTGTCCTTGTCCTATATAGGCTATTCAGTTGAAAAATATGTCTTTTCATCAACTAGTTTTCATCATTGTAACGTTACCTCTACCTTTTTTGGATTTGTTTAGATTAGTAAATCGTTCTGTAGACAGCGTTTAGATTTAGGAACTAATAAAAGTAAAAGAAGTGTAAATAAGATATGCCTGATAAAGAAAATGCAGACGTGAGTAAAACAGACCCAGCCATTTGCTGTATATTTTCACACATGAAACCATCATGGTATTTTCCATTATGGACTCATTCTGCCAGACGGTCATGCCGAGTGCTTTGAGTAAAAATAGGGTCAGACGATGAAATAAATATATTTGTAATCATGATTTATTCCTAGACAGCCCTTTTTCTCTTTAGACAACATGAGATGCCAGAAAAAAGTGGAGGTCATTGGGTGAAAAGGAAAAATGAAGCCTTATCTTGAATGTTTGTTCACCTAGTTAGTCAAGTTATAAAGTAGCATAGCCTAGTAGCTGATCAACATTTAGTTTTGGGGAAAGCTGTGTTAAATAAACACATTTTGAACCATTTTAATTTTCAAAAAGAACAAATGTTTAGACTCAGCCTGTGTGACTGATGTTCAAATCCCTTATTTTAATGACATCATATGAATCTGCAGTGGACGGCTGCAAAAATCAACTGCTATTAAGATCAGACAGATCAGCTTTAATGCCCACATGAAAGAAGGCCGAAAGTCTCACAGAAAGAAAGAAGAGGAAAAACCCCAAACATGTTTCCAATCTGGGATGTGGGTACTGTACTGTATGTCTGTAATAGACAGAGATGTTTCCCCCAGGAATGCATTCACACACGGGTTCTATTAGACTGCGGTTTACTGGTTGACGTGTGCATCTCTTTCTCTGAAACAATGCACAGCCATTTTCACAGACATAATTGCATTGTTTGTATCCACTAAAAACAACTGCAAGAATTATGAGACAGTGTGTTTTGGTTTATTGTCGTTTGTCATGTCAAGAGTCAACAGCAGCCCTGCTGAATGTCAGTTTACTATTTGGTTTCGTTATGTTTAGCACATTTTATGATATATGCCACCAACCATTCCCATTTCTCAGAAGATGTTGGGGTGAAAAATTACATTTGGGGACAATGTTTCATTAATAAATTCCTTTAGATTAGATGGACACGTGATTTCATGTTTAACACTATGTTGGAATATTAATACTTAGAAACCCAATATTATTTAATATATATATACACTAACGGTCAAAAGATATAAAAATGGAATAATGGAATACAAATGGAATAATCTTTTTTTGTTTTTGTTTTGTTTGTTTTCATAAGTCTCACCAAGGCGGTATTTATTTGATCAGAAAATCCAGTAAAAACAGTAATAATGTGAGTAAAATATTATTCATTAAAATATCTGTTTTCTATTTTAATATAATTTTAAATATAATTTATTCCTGCGATGGCAAAACTGCATTTTCAGCAGCCATTACTCCAGTTTTCAGTGTCACGTGAGCAGAAATCATTGTTATTGACATGTTGATATGTCAAACTCTTGTCCGGTAGTATAATATTATTTAATATTATATATTAATCAAAACAGACACATATAAAAATAAACACTAAATAAAAAAAGAATAAATATAAGATTATATACACACTATTTCTAGGTCACAAATAAACAAATTTTTGTCATTGATAATGGATGTTCTTCTCTCTAGAAATGGAGCGAATGGAGACATTTTTTGTTATTTTTTGTTTAATGGTAATAGACTTTAGGACTTTGGTCTGCTTTGATCCTGATCTGTGTTACATATCCACCTGTTTCCCTCTCTCATACAGGACGTTTGTTGATTTTACAAGAACCCCTTCAAACCGAGACGTCTGAGTGGACTAAAGCCAGCAGAGGGGGATTCGGGGTGAAGGAAGGGAGGAGGGATTAGAGGCTAATCCTGGACATGACCAATCCTTAAGGAGCCTCCGTCAAGCCGTACTATTGCCCAGATTATTACATTTAATTTATTGCCTTGTAAAGACCCATTATCTCCCCTGGGGGATTCCTGGCGAGTGGGCTGCTGGATTTGAGTATCTTTAAAAACAAAGGATCAGGACCAGCGGCCGGTGGGAGTGGAGGAGCATGAGGAGAGTATACATGAAGGGATAAAGCAACAAGCCTCCCTGCCGCCTCACACTCCATCAGGGTGCAGGTCAGAGGTCACTGAATGAACTTGGATTGGGAAAGTATGCGGTCAAAGTGATTACACAAAACTGATTAAGGTATGTGGCTCCTGTAAGTTTTCAGTAGTAAACATTTTTTTGAAGTGTTTTGTTTTTTGACCTGACACTAATTAGGTAAAGGGTTTGGCTAAATGACTTGTGCTTATCACACATGGTGAGTCTTTAGTGGCAATTTAGCATAAAACATGCAACACAGCCAAAGCAAAGCTTGTCATGGTTTAATGGAATGACACATGAGACTTGACTCAATTTAAAATTATTCTCATTACTTTAGCTACAGTCAAGCACAAATTAAAAGTTTGAGCTGACCCCAATGCTAAAAAAGATATAATAAACTGGGTGGTGGCCCTTAAAATAGTTTTTGATGTGAAACAAAATGAGAGAAAGTATATTTAAATAGAAATGTAGTATTCTTTTTTCAAACTGTGAAATCTACACCCTGTGTCTCTTTGCCTTTACAATCTGAGACTGGGAAAATGCTCTGGTAAATACACTTACTTTTGTAACAGGATACCCTTGAAGAGAATGACCGAAATACTGTACAGTGCAAGTGAATGACTGAGGAGTCAAAGCTGAATTTAGGCATTTAAAGGGCACTACACTCAATTATTCTAATATTATACAGAGTATTATATTATAAAACTAAATAATTATAAGAAAAGTCTCATTAAAAATGTCAAATTCAAAATCAAATTAGCTGAGATTTACAGAACATGCAATTTATATATAAATATATACATTTTCACAGCAAAAGTCAATAATTAATGTTGCATGTCTTTGCCATAATCTCATACCACAAACATTGTATCACTTTCTTTTTAGAAACTGAATAGATTCTAGATATATTGTTAGCATTTGCATCTTCCAGAGCATGTAGCAGCAGATTCTCTGGACCTTACTAAAGAAGGAGCTCATGGTTTTAGTCCTAAACCACAGTGATATCTGCAGCCAGAGCTGAATTTATTTCTGAACTGATTTTTTTTCAGAAGCACAAACCCAGAACAACTGTGAAGCCCAGAATCTTTGACCACATATGCAGCGGAGGTTTTCAGGAATTGGAGTCATGCATATTTTCAGCTCACATTTATCTTCACCGAATCTTGCTGGATATGAACAAAGACCGATGGCCAAAATGGGACATAGCTGAATGTGTCTGCCTTTTGAGAAACTGTGAAAAGAAACTTTCCACCCAACTGCGGTTTATTTTCTGCTGAGATATTTTGAAGCTTGAACAGTGATACGTGTATAATTTGATTTCTTACGTTGTTCTCACCGTTTTGTTTTTACTTACGACTTGTATTTGGAGAAGCCATGAACCTGGGTAAGTTGTCTGGCCTGAAGGGACTGGTTTCCCACTCCTCAGGAAAGCGTCGTTTTAAAGGTGACCTCACCCCGGACATGATCAGTCCCCCATTGGGTGACTTCCGCCACACCATGCACGTGGGCCGCGGAGGGGACGTGTTCGGGGACACTTCGTTCCTGAGCAATCATGGTGGAGCAGGAAATAACGCGGATGGAGACTCCTCCTCCACTTCAGAGAAGAATGAGGGATTCTTCTCCCGCACGCTTCGCCATGTCCGCAAGACCCCTGACAGGCCCCGCGGTGGATCCAAGGACCTTTCGCCCCCACCTCCACCCATTTCTCCAATCATAAAGAATGCCATTTCCCTCCCCCGGCTGGACGTGGACTCACCCAATGGCTGTCCTGTGAAAGTGCTTTTCCCTAATTCACCCAAAACACCAGAGAACTCCACATGCTTATATGGTGAGTCCGTCAGTGTTCACACTCAGATTAAGATTGAAATTCAGAAGTGAATTCCTTCAATTATGGGAGATCTGTGTGTGTACAGAATACAGAAGTCACTCCAGAAATGGTTGAAACCGCAGGGCTGATCCCAAAATGAAGTAATTTTAAATTTGAGATATCTTAGAATGAAAATGAACGAAAAAATCTTTAAAAAATCATGAATGTTTCCATTTCCTTTGTATAATATTTCACTGCTGTTCAGGAGTAACTTGTCAACAAGTCACCATGAAGCGTGTCCATTCAGATTATATGAACAAATAATCATGGGAAGTGTCATGGACATTCATTGGTCAAAGGTGTGTGGTGGTAAACCTGTACAGGGGAGAGAGATAATATCAAATTGTAAAAAATAATTGTAGCACCATAACTCATAAAATAACAATTCAGTTCTGGACTGAATGGATTAAATGTGAATAAAGTTTGAATGTGCAGTTTTTGTGAGCAAACTCTGTTGTAGAAGCAAAAGTTTGCTTTTTTCAAATTTTTGTGTAATCGTCGCGTCATCCTCAATAAACTCTTCTCTTGCATGATACCCCAAACTTTTGAATATTCCAATCTAATATGATTTCTGACCAGTAAGTTTGCCAGAATAATAATACACTGTTTGTTAATAGGCCAGAGGAGAACTGGTACCCCGACTGAGCCTGGTTTCTCCCAAGGTTTATTTTTCTCCATCATGCCCTGATGGAGTTTTGGTTCATTGCCACTGTAACCTTTGGCTGGGCTTGCTCAGTTGGGGACACTAAATTTTCAACTGAAGTTGAAATAACTAAATATCAAAATATAATTAATTACTAAATTAACTGTATTAACTTTATTACTGATCTGCCCACATTGTCGCTATATGATGAATTTAAATGAGCTCATAACATCACCGTTTTCTCCAGAACAACTGTACAACCGAATAAAATTTTTTGCAATATTTTCCTGTTTAACACCGTGAAGCTGCTTTATAACAATCAGCATTGTAAAAGCGCTATATAAATAAAGTTGACTTGACTTGACTAGAAAACTATTTTTAAAAGTAATTGCTATAAATAACTGAAATGTAAAATGAAAACAGGATTAAGCACTCCGAATAGTAGGAATAGGACAACCATATTGAGCAGTGTCTACACTACCATCAAACATTTATATTATATATATATATATATATAATTTTTATATTCTATCTATCAAAGATTCCTGAAAAGGTATCCATAGTTAGACTGAGTCAGCCTGATCTGTCGGCGATTTGATTTCGCCCTGCAACTCCGTCTGGAAACCTGTACATTAATTTCTACTGCTTCTGTTACACTTTTGCGGGAACCAATCACAGACTGGCTTATCCACCTGGCGCGTTATTGGCTGGTTTAACACGATGACGGATAGAAAAGCGATGGGTCGTTGCTCGTTGATCACGCCTCTTGTGGTCTTATTGGTTGAAGGACTATCCAATTTCGTATTTGAACTATGCCCGTTGATCACTCTTCTTCAGACTCTGATCAGACTCCCCAGACCAATGTTCAATCTTAAATTGAGCTTAGTCTGGTGATAACCAGACAAATCCATAGCAACACAAAAATATTAAGCAGCACTAGTGATTTCAACATTGATAATAATGTTTGAATGATTTCTCAAGGATCATGTGACACTAAAGCCCGGAGTAAAAATGCCATCACAGGATTAAATTACATTTGAAAACATAAAATAGTTATTTTAAATTGTAATAATTGGTAATAAATGGCTCCTTGTTGAGCATATAAAACAGACACTTCTTTTAAAAAATCTCACCGACCCCAAACATTTGAACGGTAGTGTACGTAGCCTGTGTGTCATGCATGTTTTGTCTAAATTAAATGTTAGTTTGCTAGCTTCCTGTCGTTTAGAGATACATGAGGCAGATCAAAGAGAAAGTGTTTGATAAACCATTTAAACACCGGTGGCAATCCCAGACTCCTTTTTAGACCCAGACATTACAGTTGAGCGATCAGCGTCTGCCTCACCCATTCAAATACCTCAAACATGCCTCACAGGCTTCTCTTCTCTGCAGGAGAGCTTATTCAAAAACAAAACCTGCATGCTCATAAACACCCAAACAGTCGGATGTCTAACCTCAGTTTAATTATCAATATATGGAAAGTATTAGTATGCAAACTAAGAGTCTAATTCAGTTTACTGAATGACTCGCCATCGCACTGAAGGCTAATGTTGTTCTTACCGGGAGCTATGAATGAGATGTTTTAGTGTTGAGCGTACATCCCGTTTTAGAGCCCTGTTTTCAATCATGTGAAGATGTTCTGAAGCCATAGTACAACTATCCTGTAGTTTGTAATTTCAGCCCTTTCTGTGCCACGTTTGCAAGTTTTATATTGACAGTCACAAAAATCTGTCAGGGAAAGTTCACCTAAAATTTTTAATTGTTATCTTTTACTCACGTCCTAATGTGGTTCCAAACCTATGAGTTTCTTCTGTGGAACACAAAAGAAGACCAGTTTAAAGAATTTTTGTCCATACAATGAAAGTCATTGACTTCCATCGTATTGACAAAAATACTAAGCCTTTGGATCCCACTGACTTCCATTGTATTGACAAAAATACTAAGCCATTAGAGTGAATAATTGATGATAAATGTTAATTTTTGGTGGATCTATCCCTTTAAAGCCATCTATTCCCTTCACATGGCAGAAAAGATTTTCTACTTTTGCTTATGCTGCAGTCCGGAACCACTAAATGTAATGTAAAGGTTCTCACTGCCCTCTGTTGGTCAAATCTATAAGCAAGAACAATTGTTTTTCTTTCTTTGTTTTGCAGGTTTGGAGTCTGGCTTTGTGACCTTGCCGAGACTGTCGCGCACTGAGCGTCCGGCCCAGGGCAGCTCTCTCTCAGCTTGCCCTCCTGAAATCCATAGAGGCTCACTTACAGACACGGGTATCCCGTCCTTCCCCTGTTCAGACTCCGTCAGTCTTTCTGACTCCATGAACTCTTTCACTTTTGATCTGGGCCCTTCCCTCATGTCTGAAGTCTTTGCCATGATTGACAGCCCTGTGTATGAAATGGTCAGTCCCATCAGTGAAAAAACACCATCAACCGATGATAACTCGGAGGTGGACTCGGACGCAACCACATCCTTGGTGGACTCTCTTCTGAGAGAAGACAGTGATGGAAGGACGCGGTTGTATGGAGGAGAGTGGAAGCATTCAGACTTTGTGAATGGTGAGTCACCCAAAAGGTCCATGTTGGGGCATCGGATGCGCTCCTCCTCTGTTGAGGATCATGGCATGGAGCCGGAGAGTTTCCAAAGAGCTGCTGATGTGCTGGCACGTCATTATGGGAGTGGAGGACTCAGGAATACAAACACCAACAACTCTCACAGGAAAGGACCGTACAACTATGCTGATGAGGAGGATGAGATCAAAGTCTAACAATCACACAGCACTTTTAAAAGAATAGTTCAGACAAAAAAGAAGAAAATTCTGTCATCATTTAACCACCCCCATGCCATTCCATTTCTTTATTCTGTGGAACAAAAAAGACCATCTTGTTATAATGCGTGAATGAGGACTGGCCCTGTCAAGCTGCATAATGATTTAAAAAAATACAATACAATTATCATAAAAGTAGTCTATATGACTTGTGTGATACATCTGCACAATTTTCTGACACCATTTTATAGTATGGTGCTAAAAAGGCTCAAATTCGAAATCATTATTCATTGTAAACTGGATCATTGAGTTGAACTTGAGAAACCGATTAATTCAATAAATCAATCAAACTGGATTTCTGAAAAGGATAAACAGATTAAATGAAAAAAAAAATCAGACTTAAACAAGTTGTTGAATCTGGCATCACTACTTCCCTCATTAATTTGCTGAGAATTATGCGTATGTCAAGATTTTCAGTGAATAACACAAATAATTCATCATTTGAAGGGAAGCTCAACCCAAAAATTAAAATGTTTGTCATTACGTACTCACCCTCATGTCATTCTAAATCTGCATGACTGCATGAGAAGATATTTTGTAGAATGTTTATGAACTTTTTTTTTCAAACAGTTAAAGTCAGTGGGGTTCAATGTTGTTTGGTTCCCAACATTCTTCAAATTATCTTTGTTCTGCAGGAAAAAATGTATGCTTGGGTGAAGTACCGATTAAAGTAATAGTTCACCCAAAAATGAAAACTGTGTCAATAATCATAGATATATTTGATGATATCTGAGAGCCTTCTGACTCCACATAAACAACACCAGTTCTCATTTAGAATCATTATATATGGAAAAGAGCATCATGGATATTCACCTAAAACTCTCCTTTAGTGTTCCACCAAAATGGTAATTCAAGTTCGTAATGGCATGAGGGTGATGACAGAATTTACATTTTTGGAAGAACTATTCCTTTAATAACATTTCTAAATGTTTGCAATGGGGACAATTAAAGCAAAAAGATTATTTAAAGCTGCAGTCCGTAACTTTTTGCACTCTAGTGGTTAATAAACAGAACTGCATGCATCTTGCGGAAGACCATTGCAGCCGGAACTACTTCTCTCTGTTTATATCTATGGTGGATCACGCAGGGACTGTGCTCCTCCGCAGCAGTACCTACCAGTCTGGCCTGAAATAGTCCCAATATAAATACTTATTATAAGTGTACCATAATGATTCAGGGTAAGACAAAAACACGGTTTGGAAAATGGATTCATGTTGTACATTCTCATTATATAATTTTTGTAAATCTTGAGCACAAAAAAAGTTACGGACAGCAGCTTTAACACTACATGTTTTGAAGAAAGTGTTGCATAAAAAAATAAAAAAAACTGAAATATGAGTGGATCTACAAGGGCAAACTAATATTGGCATCTCAAATTTTCACATTTGTTTGATTCTACCTTTTCGTCCCTAAAATATTATTTTTGTTCCAGGGAATTAAATCCTGCCACAGCTGCTCCCTAATTAACAATAAACACAGCGGGCTAACAATGGTAACAATATGTCATTAATATAGCCATATTTTAGTTTGCAGTATTTACATTTCAAGCAAACCTTATGTAGTGTACAGTACAGACATATAGCTGCTCGCTAACTTGTATTTACTATGCAAAACACTTTGCATTTCGCATTCATGTAGTTTTAATAGCTCATATTTCCATTGTGGATGACTTTGTGTGGCAGTTTCATTTTTTTAAACTCATTTCCAATCTTTACAAGACAAGAGGAAGGTCTACAGGTCACTGTTACAGATGCACAAAGCTGTGATGTGCTTTATGTTCTCAAATGAGCACAGAAAAAATAAGCAACCATGACTGTCATTTCCTTTATTACATGATAAATATGTTCAGATCAACACAGTATTCAGTAAATGTTACACTCACCAATGTTTATAAATGTATAATGAAATTATGATTAAATATTCATAGGAATTTTGTTTGAAATATAATTTTTTTTATGACAGGAGTTCACCTGTCCATTCATTCCCTTAATCACAATATAATATGTACATACTGAACGTCTGTGTGGCTTCACACAAGAAATATACAAAATAGAAATGTATGTTACCTATAAATGACAGCAATAAAGTTTTCATTAAAAGAAGCTATGAACAACATCAGCCTTAAAATGCTTGTAAAAGTGTGCTTATGATTTGACTCTTGTGGCGTTTCAAATGTCATGCTTCAGAATAAGCTTATACATAAATAGCTAATGTGAAGTGTGTCAGGACGCCCCAGACCGAAACCAAAGGAAGTCAGATTGTGTGCTATGTTATATTTGTGTTTGACAGTCATTGAAACATGTATCTCTAGAGCTGATCTTGAACACTACAAGATAGCCAAAAAGACTGTTCAAAAGTTTGGGGTCAGTAAGATTAAAAAACAAATTATTTTATTCAAGGAGGATGCAATAAATTGATCAAAAGTGACAGAAAAGACATTTATAAAGATTACAAAAGATTTTTTTTTTTTTTTTAAATCAAGTCATCAATGAAACCAGAATTTTTATCAAGGTTTCCACAAAAATATTAAGCAGCACAACTGCTTTCAACTTTGATAATAAGAAATGTTTCTTGAGCATCGAATCGGCATATTAGAATCATTTTTGAAGGATCATGTGACTGAAGACGGGAATAATGGCTGCTGAAAATGAATCTCTCATAAGACGAATAAATTATATTTTAAAATATATTAAAACCGTTATTTTAAATTGCAAAAATATATTTTTTTTTAATTACTGTTTTTACTGAATTTTGATCAAATAAATGCAGCTTTAGTGAGCATGAGAGACTCTTTGCAAAAACATAAATAAATCTAATAGACTCAGAACTTTTGGTTAAAAAATTAATCATAAGAAACTGCATATACTGTTAAATCCAGTGCTTTTTACAGACGACTTTCTATTCCAAGACTCACTGAGCTGGAGAGGAGAGCTGCTTGTTAAGTGCTTGGGGTGGTTGTGGAGGAGGGACTTTAGGTCTTCTGCCATGGGGTTTCTTTTGTGGTCCTGCTTCGGGCAACATGGGCAGAGGAGCTTGGGTGGATTCGGGCTTTGGGGAAGGTGGTTTTATTTCAGAGCCTCTAGGCAGAGGAACAGGGAACACTCTCGTCTGAGCTGTGGATATAGGGCCTGTCTGGCTCACAGGAGGGCCTTTAGCGAGATTTGGTGTCTTGTGCTGGATGAACGACCTCCTTGCTGTAATTCAACAGAAAATCAACAGAAATCAACAGAAAATGTACTTTCTACTACAATAATAACACAAAAAGCTTGTATAATTGCAGACATACGTTTGTAAGGCCCAGGGATCTTCAGTGTGGGCTCCTGGGCCTGGAAGGGCAGCTCCTGAGTTGGGTCTGATTGGCTGGAGCACTTCGTCTGTGACTGGCTTTGGGGGTTTACCGGAGTGTAACGAGGAAGTGCTGAAGGCATGTGATTCTGTGTAGGTGGTTGAGCTATTGAATCAGAATCGTTACTGTCCCACACAACAGTATCACGATTCACCTGAGCAGCTTTAACAACTACTGTCCCCCCAAGGTCCTCAGATGATGCTGAGCTGAAATAAGCACAGCCAAAATAAAACATGACTTTTGTAAAATGAAATCATTTAAAAGAGCCTTGACCTAACTACAAAGGAGGCTTACTACCTGTCAGTTTTTGATAGGGATGGTCGACCAGAGGAGAAAGGGAGAGAGGGAAAGACGCTGTCAGAAAGAGGTCTCTGGGAAATTGTTGGAATCGGGCTTTCAGGCAGTTCTGGGATCTCGAAATCAGCCTCTAAAAGTACATTTGATTGATTTGGAAATACATTTTGGAAATACACTCTTTAAATTATTTAAGCAACATTAAAAACATAAACTTCCCAATTACATACAATAAAGGATGAACCGAAATTAACTGGAACAACAGATAAAATAAATAAGTAATAATAATAATAATAAGTCATTACGGCCATCTATTGCTGTTTTTACCTCAAGGCCTGGTTTCAAACCAGGATTAGGCCATAGTTTAATTAGAACATTTAAGTTGCTTTTTTTAAACCTGCCTTAGAAAAAAAAATGTAATTACTTGTGTGCATCTTGAGACAAAACAATGGCAAGGACATATTTTAACTCTTTCTTTGACGGAAATTGAACAATGATTTGTGTAATGTTCATGTACCTTCAGGAAAGAGGTCCTTGGAATACTGTATAAGCGGCTCTATGACAGTCACAACTTGCACCGACGATGCTGATGCCATGTTCAGTAATGACGTCTCTCTAAAATAGAGAAAAGGTAAAGGGATATTTTAGGAGATTGAGTTGAGATGTCTAGATTTAGTTTGTGTGTGCTATACTGACCCCTCACAGCGAGGCCACAGTAGATTAGGCCCAAGCACTATAGCAATGTTGCTGGGTGTCATCCTATTTATTGCTCGCTGCTCTGACAAGTGTGACAGAAACTGGACAAGGTATCTGATGAAGAAAAAGATCAAGTCAAAGATAGACCCTGAGAGTGAAATTCTGGTGGGAACATGAACATCAATAGTAGATAAGAAATTTAGAGTTGAAAATCTACCATACCTGAGGTTATTATAGTTTTCATTGGGAAGTTTTTGCAACACTGTCCGTAGCTGCTTCAATTTGTCATCTGTTTCTTTTTCTCTAATTTAAAAAATGACAAGACAATGAAAATTAATTTAAACCAGTAAATCAGTATTTACACCAATCAGGCATAACATTATGTGAAGGTGAAGTTAATAACGCTGATTATCTCTTCATCACGGCACCTGTTATTGGGTGGAACAAATTAGGCAGCAAGTGAAAATGTTGTTCTTAAAGTTGATTTGTTAGAAGTGTAAGGATTTGAGCGAGTTTGACAAGGGCCAAATTGTAATGGCTAGATGACTGGGTCAGAGCATCTCCAAAACTGCAGCTCTTGTGGGGTGTTCCCAGTCTGCAGTGGTCAGTATCTATCAAAAGTGATCCAAGTAAGGAACAGTGGTGAACATGGGACATGGGCGACCAAGGCTCATTGATTCACGTGGGGAGCAAAGTTATTAGTCCGATCTAACAGACGAGATACTGTAGTCAGATTGCTCAAGAAGTTAATCCTGGTTCTGATAGAAAGGTGTCAGAATACACAGCATTGTAGTTTGTTTCGTATGGGGCTGCATAACTGCAGCCCAGTCAGGGTGCCCATGCTGACCCCTGTCGAAAGTGCCAACAGTGGGCATGTGAACATCAGAACTGGACAATGGAGCAATGGAAGAAGGTGGCCTGGTCTGATGAATCACGTTTTCTTTTTACATCACGTGGATGGCCGGATACATATGCATTACCTGGGGAACACATGGCATCAGGATGCACTATGGAAAGAAGGCATGCCGGCAGAGGCAGTGTGATGCTTCGGGCAATGTTTTGCAGGGAAACCTTGGGTACTGCCATCCATGTGGATGTTACTTTGACACGTACCACCTACCTAAGCATTGTTGCAGACCATGTACACCCTTTCATGGAAATGGTATTCCCTGGTGGCTGTGGCTTAGTTCAGCAGGATAATAACACTTCAAGGGTCTAGTGGAGTCCATGCCTCGATGGGTCAGGGCTATTTTGGCAGCAAAAGGGGGACCAACACAATATTGGGAAGGGGGTCATAATATTATGGCTGGCAGGTGTAAGTGTTTTAACACCATTGATTCAGAAACAAAAAAGCCACATGTACAGACTTACCCTGCAGCTTTGAACCAGTCATCATATAACTCAAATGTCATGAGTGGTTCAGGCAATTCTCTCAAGTAACACTTAAGAGCCCCTGCAAAGACAGTGCAAACAAAATAACATTAAATACCGGTATTTTTAATTATATTTATACGTTTTTGAGGCAGTTTTTACATTAATTATTAGACAATGGTTAACCACTAATATTAAATCTGACGAATATATGCAGACATGAAACATGAATGCTTTGACAAAAGGGAAAGATTTCAATTGACTGATTGAAAAATGTTGAATTCACAAAGCTATCTGGCTTCAGAAGACTTTGAATATAGCGCACAGATGCTTATGGTGTATTTCTGTCATTTTAGAGCTCAGCAGTGTGTATCTGTCCCCATCATTGTATTTAAAAAGAGTGGACAATCTGTTAAATTTCTAATTTTGCGATTAAAAAATCTTATGTGACTGATCCACATGATGGATGAAATCTTCCTGTAATAGACAATGAGGATCCTAGAAACATCTGTTTTTAATATGCGTCAGTTTGTCACCTTAACCACATATAGCAACCACATTTGGTGTAACAATGCACTTTTCCCATTATTGTCAGTTAAAGCAAGAGTCAATATCAGAGGTAACAAAAAATGTTCTAAGAACACTGTGCTAACGTTCTCATTAAGTTGTGAAAATGTTATTTCTGAAGGTTCAAAACAACCAGTTTTCTAAAAACATAACGTTACATTTTAATGTACTCTAAACCATCTGAAACAATAGTAATTTGTAATGTTTACAAAAACAAACTATCTAAATCCATCCATCTAAAATGTTTCAGAAGAACATTCCATGAATAATATATAAATAATGTTTTTGTGCTAAATTTTTGATAATGTTTTTAAAGACCCCATAACTTTGAACAAGCGTTCTATTAACGTTACTGGAAGAAGGTTTTAGTCATAACATTGAGAGAACCTTGCCAGAAGGTTAGCTAAAGTTCTGGGAACTGTTAGGACTCAGGTTGCACATTTAAAATTTATCAGAGAATAAAAAAGTTACGGTGGCCTTTCACCTGCCACAGCATGTGGGTCAGTCCTGAACTCATTCTGGTCGACTGTCCCTGAATCCAGACAGCTTTTCAGTTTTTTCACAACAGATGCAGCAGCTGCTAGTCTGAACAACCCCTAGAGGATAGTCATAAAAATAGATTGTGAGACAGTGAAGGTGAGAGTCGAAAAGCGAAACGATATACTGATGATACTGGGCATGCAGTATGTGGGTGTGCAATTCTTTGTGTGTAGGTGCAAAGCTGCACATGTAGCTTCGAATACAAGTGTGTGTGCTTACTTCTTCCCTGAGTCCTGTACGAAGCAGCATGCTTACACACTCCTCAATAGGGACAGCAATCATTTTCCCACAACTCTGAAGATGAGACAGCAGAGGCGCACCGAATACCTTATTTTCTGATGAACTCATTTGGGGCTCTATATTCAAACAGACAAATACACATTTCAAAGTTGTGATAATGCTGCTGTTTAGATGTTTAAATCACTGCTTAACACCATTTTCCTCTGCTCACCTGTGTGGCTGTGACTCTCTTTCAGCTCTGTTATATTTCTTTCCAGGAAATCATGAGAGGCCTTGTGATATTCAGCTTGCAGCTCTAGAAGCTATCAGAAGTTCCCAGTCAGAGCAATTTTTACCCCTTATATTTTATTTCCTTGTTATTATAAAAAGCATTCCAAGCATTATAACAAACATTCCAAGGAGTCATCTCAAAACAATGAAATATCATTAATAAGAATTTATAAAGATACACTGTAAAAAAATATTGTTGGTTTAACTTAAAAAAGTAAGTAACCTGGTTGCTTTAAAATTTTGAGTTTATTGAAATAAAACAATTGAGTTGATACAATGAAGGAAATTAGTTTAATAAATAGAAACTTAAAATATTATTGTATCCGAACCACATAAAAAATGTGATTTTTTTGATACAATTTGGCATGTTTCTCTGTGTCATCACAAATAAAACACACACAATCCCCCAATATGCTTACAAAATCTTTTAATAATATTTGAATAAAGTTGGTCGATTCTCAAAAATGTTCATTGTATTAACTCAACTTTTTAATTTCAATGAACTCAAAACTTTAAGGCAACCAGGTAACTTATTTTTGATTTTTTTTTTTTACAGTGTATATATTTATTTATATATAAATCACAAATGTAAATAAATAATTTTTTACATACACTGCTACACTACAAATTTGATTTAAAAAGGCAAATGCTTAGGAGTCTATGATTGGATCATTATTGCAGTGATTATTATCTGCATGTCTGGCAACAGCATAATTATTCTAGCATGTCTGGCAACAGTCCTTCCATCCCTAACTGAGGGAATGTGTAGCTTTTCATTTCTTAAATAACCATGTAGGAAGACACATTATGGCCATATTCCAGGACGAAAATGTCAAGATTCATCAGCTCAAACTGTGAAAGAATGGTTGGGAGGGAGCATGAAGGATCATTTTCACACATGAATTGGCACCTCCAGTCCAGACCTTAAATTCATTGCAAGCATTTGTGATGTGCTGGAGGAGACTTGATGAAGTGCTGGATTCTTGCATTGTCAATACATGATCTTGGCCAAAAATGTATGCACCTCTTGATGAAAATAAATGCTGTGTGTGATGTTATTTCCATCAAGAGGTACATCAATTTTTGGTCCAGATCTTGGTCTACAATTTAAGGTCTGGACTCAAAGGTGCCAATTCATGTGTGAAAATGATTCTTCATGCTCCCTGACAACCGTTTTTTCACAGTTTGAGCCTGAAGAATCTTTGAGGCAAATCAGACACATAATCGCCTGTTGCATTAAACAAATATGTTGTGCAAAATGCTTTTTGCGTAGTATCAGATCTTCCCCCAACACAACAGAGAAAGGTCCTCAGTTACCCTGGATACCAAATGATAAGACGTTTTATGGCCCTAAAAAATGTGGCCACATGGAAAGGCATTGATAAGACACAAAGCCTGTAAAACATCTGCTTATACAGGTCCTTCTCAAAAAATTTGCATATTGTGATAAAGTTCATTATTTTCCATAATGTAATGATAAAAATTAAACTTTCATATATTTGAAATTCATTGCACACCAACTGAAATATGTCAGGTCTTTTATTGTTTTAATACTGATGATTTTGGCATACAGCTCATGAAAACCCAAAATTCTCAAAAAATTAGCATATTTCATCCGACCAATAAAAGAAAAGTGTTTTTAATACAAAAAAAGTCAACCTTCAAATAATTATGTTCAGTTATGCACTCAATACTTGGTCGGGAATCCTTTTGCAGAAATGACTGCTTCAATGCTGCGTGGCATGGAGGCGATCAGCCTGTGGCACTGCTGAGGTGTTATGGAGGCCCAGGATGCTTCGATAGCGGCCTTAAGCTCATCCAGAGTGTTGGGTCTTGCGTCTCTCAACTTTCTCTTCACAATATCCCACAGATTCTCTATGGGGTTCAGGTCAGGAGAGTTGGCAGGCCAATTGAGCACAGTAAAC
This sequence comes from Pseudorasbora parva, assembly GCF_024679245.1. Classification (NCBI taxonomy): domain Eukaryota; kingdom Metazoa; phylum Chordata; class Actinopteri; order Cypriniformes; family Gobionidae; genus Pseudorasbora; species Pseudorasbora parva. Next base: position 20,621,634 of record NC_090192.1, read on the forward strand.
CATTTACCAGTGGTTTTGGCACTGTGAGCAGGTGCCAGGTCGTGCTGAAAAACAAAATCTTCATCTCCATAAAGCTTTTCAGCAGATGGAAGCATGAAGTGCTCCAAAATCTCCTGATAGCGAGCTGCATTGACCCTGCCCTTGATAAAACACAGTGGACCAACACCAGCAGCTGACATGGCACCCCAGACCATCACTGACTGTGGGTACTTGACACTGGACTTCAGGCATTTTGGCATTTCCTTCTTCCCAGTCTTCCTCCAGACTCTGGCACCTTGATTGACAGTCCAGCAGTCCAGTGCTGCTTCTCTGTAGCCCAAAAGTGGCTTGAACTGGGGAATTCGGCACCTGTAGCCCATTTCTTGCACACGCCTGTGCACGGTGGCTCTGGATGTTTCTACTCCAGACTCAGTCCACTGCTTCCGCAGGTCCCCCAAGGTCTGGAATCGGTCCTTCTCCACAATCTTCCTCAGGGTCCGGTCACCTCTTCTCATTGTGCAGCATTTTTTGCCACACTTTTTCCTTCCCACAGACTTCCCACTGAGGTGCCTTGATACAGCACTCTGGGAACAGCCTATTCGTTCAGAAATTTCTTTCTGTGTCTTACCCTCTCGCTTGAGGGTGTCAATGATGGCCTTCTGGACAGCAGTCAGGTCGGCAGTCTTAAGCCTAGTTCAGACTGCACGATTTTCAAACTCGTCGGGTCACTGCTCTATTCACACTGCATGACTATCTGGGGTATCATTCAGTCACTGCTGTGTTCACACTGCACGATGGTTTGACGACAGAGGAGTTCACACTGCATGACTGAACAAGAGGAAGAATCGCCGACAACTCTCCCGCTCTCCGGTGTGCAAACTACGTTTCCCAAACACACGTGCGATGTGACAAGTAAACAACGCGAGATCACACGTGCGTCAGACCGGAGTTCTCGCGCGAGACTTGGAATTGTTATTAAAAATGATAAACTGCACAAAGTTTGCTTCAAATTGTATGTGCGCTGATTTGTGGAGAAAAAGAAAAAAGATTATGGCGGAAGAAATTGTTGGAGAGACAGAGGGAGCCAGGATTTTGTTCTGCAAAGACATTTTGAGGTAAATAAATAATTATTTAATGTGCTGCTGCTGTGGCTGGATGTGCAAATGTTTGGCCTTTGTTTCTGTTTGATAGAATTGTAAATATATCTATTAAAATACTGAAATTCTGCTTTATAACTCCTCCCTGAACCTCCTGCGGCCCTGTATCTCACTCTCTCATTGGCTGTCGGTGTAATTTTCAGTCAGAACGCAGTTCACACAGCAGTTGTTTGAATCGCTGACAGGTCCAGATATTTAACATGCCAAATATCTCACCGGCGTCGGCGACTCGTCGGCGATTCTCTCTGATCGCGTCTTTGATAATTCATACTGCGTGATTGTCACTCGCGTGCACGAGCACCGATTTGCCTGTGATCTCGGGCATTTGTCGGCGATTTCACAAAACCTGTCGGCGACTCAAAATCGGGGCAAAAATCGGGCAGTGTGAACTAGGCTTTACCCATGATTGCGGTTTTGAGTAATGAACCAGGCTGGGAGTTTTTAAAAGCCTCAGGAATCTTTTGCAGGTGTTTAGAGTTAATTAGTTGATTCAGATGATTAGGTTAATAGCTCGTTTAGAGAACCTTTTCATGATATGCTAATTTTTTGAGATAGGAATTTTGGGTTTTCATGAGCTGTATGCCAAAATCATCAGTATTAAAACAATAAAAGACCTGAAATATTTCAGTTGGTGTGCAATGAATCTAAAATATATGAAAGTTGAATTTTTATCATTACATTATGGAAAATAATGAACTTTATCACAATATACAATTTTTTTTAGAAGGACCTGTATATGTTGTGTCTCCTATCAAATTTATGCTCACTTCATGACTAACACTTACATGTATGTCACTTCCTCATAGCAGGCAGTGCGTGTTTTTTGCATTAATTGGAGTATATATGGGCATAGCCCCATTGAATCTTGCTTGAAACAAAGATTCCACACAGGAATTTCCCGCTGGGAAATCCCATCAATCCCATTGGGCAACACGACCATCAAGAGTGGGTTTTCTCTGAGACTCTTAAGAGAGAGACATTCAGATCCACGTGCTCTTCTTCTCCCTCGCACCTATGACACACTGTGCCTGTGGGCTTCCGCCCGACAACCACCAAGTATGGTGAACCTACACACACAGAACCTGCGTGTGTGTGAGAGACATGAAACCTGATGCCACCACACGCCCATGGGCCAGCAGGCCCAAACTTCCTCAATAGGGTCAAAAACACCATGCAAGCTCATAATTTCTTCTTCAGTCAACACAGAAGAAATTGATCGCAACACCTTCAAACTTAACAATCAAGACTTTCTCCTGCGATTTCACTTTGGATGCTCTTCTACAGTAATTCTTCCTTTCTATTTACATAAGCGCTTAGAGCGCATAACAAGATCGATCATTTAAGTGACAATTTGTTTGCAGCAGGGAGTCAGAACCAAACATATATTGTGCACAAACTTTAATAACTAAATCACGGACAATATTAAACAGCAGAAAACATACAGACAGAAATCATATACATGGTAAGAGGCAAAGTCAGAGTTTTGAAAGAACTGGGTCAGAACAGATCGATGAAGTTATGGAAAAAGTCTAAAACCTGGGAGGAACCATCAATGACAACAAGCTCATTTGGCTAGATGCAAGTAACTTACGAATTTCAAATTGCTGTGTAGTTAGTAAAACTGTAAACCCCTTTGTTCAGACAAAGGAGCTTGTCTTTGTCTGTTTAATCTTGTCCATGATTTATTTATTAAAGTTTGTGCACAATATATGTTTGGTTCTGACTCCCTGCTGCAAACAAATTGTCACTTCAATGATCGATCTTGTTAGGTGCTCTAAGCACTTATGTAAATACAATGGAAGAATTATTGTTCTGTGGCCATGAAAATATCATTTTCTTAGAAAGAAGTAATAATTAATATTAATAACAAACATTCATAATTAATCATAATGAAAAATCATAATGAGTTATGAATTTTTTTTATTAATATTTCCCCTCTGAGCTAATTCACTACATTGTCATCCTGGAATTCGGCCATTATGTGTCTTACTGCATGGTTATTTAAGGAATGAAAAGCTACACACTTCATCAATTAGAGTTAGAAGAACTGTTGCCAAACACACAACATGCTAGAAACATACAAATCACTGCAATAATGATCCAATCACTAACTCTTAAGCATTTGCCAATTTAAATACAAACAGCGGCTTTTTTTTTTTTGGGCCAGGCAGGGTATAATACAAAGAACACAAAATGCTAGACAAATACAGTTAAAAAAGAGAACAACATAAAAGGGGCAAGCTAAATAAATAAATAACTCATAATCCTACAGAGGATAAGCTGTTTGGTGAAGCTGTTAGGGTGGAATATAAAAATAAGGTTTAAAAAAGGTAATGATAACTCAGTCTTCTTTTTCATTCAATTCTATTTTGTTATTGATTAAAAGGGATACAATGGGCCTGTGGAGGTAAGGACATGTACTCACACGGATGAAGTAGCTGGCATACTCATCCTCTTTAGTGGCAAAATGATAGAGGTCTGCAGAGTACTGATCCTGAGAGAAAGAAATTGTATAGGTTAATTGATTTCTTTCCTGTGCATTCCTTGAAAGGATTGAGGCTTGAGAAAGTTACACAATTCCTATGAGAAACAGAAAACACATTTCATATCATCTTAGCAAACCCAAAAGGATCGTTTAGCTGACTTTTTTCCCCACATTTTTTTTCATATCCCCACCATGTGTGTGTGTGTGTGTGTGTGTGTGTGTGTGTGAATACCTATAATGTACTGTGAGGGTTGTGCCTAATTAATTCCCGTGTCTCACCAGAAAATGGCGCCTGCAGCTAATCATCCATACATTAATTTTCCAAACCGAAGCTTCAATGTGGGTAGCCTACAGCGTATACAGGTATACTTTTTAAATTGATAATTAAATAGTTTAATTAAGGTTCCTATATGCTAGTTTCATGGCAGGTTTAAGATAAGCTTTTCATTGGTCCTAGATAAGGATTATTAGAGCAAGAACAAACTATGTTAAAGCGTCAGCCCTTACGGCGCACCGCAAGTGTCCGAATTCACTCACTCGTTTTCATTCACTTCTATATTGGACTACATTAAGAGGAGTAATGCAGGGAATAGTGAATGGGGGTATGTGGGGCGATTTTGAACACAGTTAATGTTTTTAGGATCACTAAACTTCCAGTCAGGTGTTTGGGGGCTAGTTGGAGCTACAGCACGGCGGCCCTCCAGGTAGAGTTTGACACAAACGATGTTAAAGTTTCAGTTGCTAGTCAAATTCGATGTTATTATAACCATTTGTAAAAGCAGCCAAGGCTAGAAGATATCATGTTTCATTGTTCAGAGTTGAGATCAGCGGTCTAAAAGTAGATGATTAAAATTAGAATAGTAAAAATATAGTCCAATCATGAACACACACTGAAACATTTGATGTTAATATACATGACATTGTAAATGTATTAAGTTTTGATGGACTAGATTTGATACTCTATAATGTAGGCCTAATGTTGATACACAGAAATGGTGTGAGCATGGAAGATAAGCTGGCTGCTGTATAGGCAAGTGGTGTAACGGTACACAGAAGTCACGATACGTACCCCGGTTTTGATTTTTGGGTTTTGGTGCACTAGGAAAAATGGTAACACTTTAGTTTAAATTATCACCAAATCTCTCTATTAATATGACTTTTTCCTAAAAAAAAAGATGCTTTTTATTAAGAGATGTAGAACAAGGTCATGCAAGAACAATGCAGAATAAGGAATTAATATGTGCTTTATAAGTACTAATAAACCGCCAATAGCCTAGTGATATGCATACCAATACTAGTTAATAGTGAAAATTGGACCCTTAAGTAAAGTGTTACCGGGAAAAGCAACAAATCCACAATGGTGGATTTCTTTTTATTCTGAACAGACAGTAATGCAAATTACAATCTCTTCCAACCAGCAATATTTAGTCCCCCCTGACTAAACATGTGTTGTTGTGGTTAGCAAAAAGTGTTGCATGACCACGCCCACCGCCTCCTGGGTTGAAGTATGGATCGCCTGTGACTGGCCGTATTCATCATTTGACTGTATGAACCGTGACGTCAATACTGTGACATCAATACTGTGACGTCCATACTAGGGTTGGGCCGATAGACATAATGTTGAGCGAAATTCAAATTACGTTTAGAACAGTTCAATGAACACAATTTGAACACTAAAGATTTTATTGTGCAAAAAACAGCCAACAAATTATAGGCTACTAGATGTTTTATACAAACTAAACCAATGATATTAAAATGGCAGACCGTGTCCGGACCCCGGCATGTTTCCATCCAGACCGCGAGACAGAACGGTAGCACCATTTTCCTGTTTTTAGTTGAAGTGAGCAGCGCGTCAAAACAGCAGTGTGGATCACACTACAAGCACTCAGGATCGTTTGTGGTAATTATATTTCAGCGCTATATCGTTTTATTTAAAGCCGAACGTGCTTCATTCAAGCCTGTTCAGGTCCGTGCGCGCTCTCTTTCTCCAGGTGTGAGTCACATTAACGGAGCTTAGCACTCAAATGCAACCTTCCAATGTCATTGTCCATCGCAATGTTTCACTGTAGACATCGTCTGATGCCAATTTTGTAGACATCCCCCAACCTTAGTCCATACCGTGATGGTTCGGGATGAATATAATTACTGTTACACCCGTAATAGGCATATACACTCACCTAAAGGATTATTAGGAACACCATACTAATACTGTGTTTGACCCCCTTTCACCTTCAGGACTGCCTTAATTCTACATAGCATTGATTCAACAAGGTGCTGAAAGCATTCTTTAGAAATGTTGGCCCATATTGATAGGATCGCATCTTGCAGTTGATGGAGATTTGTGAGATGCACATCCAGAGCACGAAGCTCCCGTTCCACCACATCCCAAAGATGCTCTATTGGGTTGAGTTCTGGTGATTGTGGGGGCCATTTTAGTACAGTCAACTTATTGTAATGTTCAAGAAACCATGAACTTTGAGCTTTGTGACCTTCAAGCTTTGTGACATGGTGCATTATCCTGCTGGAAGTAGCCATCAGAGGATTGGTACATGGTGGTCATAAAGGGATGAAAAAATGCTTAGGTAGGCTGTGGCATTTAAACAATGCCCAACTGGCACTAAGGGGCATAAACCAATGGTAACAAGGCATGATGGATCCATGTTCTCATTCTGTTTACGCCAAATTCTTACTCTACCATCTGAATGTCTCAACAGAAATCAAAACTCATCAGACCAGGCAACATTTTCCCAGTCTTCAACTGTCCAATTTTGGTGAGCTTGTGCAAATTGTAGCCTTTTTCCTATTTGTAGTGGAGATGAGTGGTACCCGGTGGGGTCGTCTGCTGTTGTACTCAGACCGGCCCCTCTGGCACAAACATCCATGCCACTGTGAAAATGCTTAAATCACCTTTCTTTCCCATTCTGACATTCAGTTTGGAGTTCAGGAGATTGTCTTGACCAGGACCACACCCCTAAATGCACTGAAGCAACTTCCATCTGATTGGTTGATTAGATAATTACAGTAATGAGAAATTGAACAGGTGTTCCTAATAATCCTTTAGGTGAGTGTATAAATCCCGTAGCAGTTTTAGACAGGTGGAGCTGGGGGAGATGGAGGGTTTAAGAGGACCTCTAAAGCCTAGTTCAGACTGCACGATTTTCAAACTCGTCGGGTCACTGCTCTTTTCACACTGCATGACTATCTGGGGTATCATTCAGTCACTGCTGTGTTCACACTGCACGATGGTTTGACGACAGAGGAGTTCACACTGCATGACTGAACAAGAGGAAGAATCGCCGACAACTCTCTCTCTCCGGTGGCCAAACTATGTTTCCCAATTACACGTGCGATCATGTGACAAGTAAACAACGCGAGATCACACGTGCGTCTGTGCGACCAGAGTTCTCGCGCGAGACTTGGAATTGTTATTAAAAATGATAAACTGCGCAAAGTTTGCTTCAAATTGTATGTGCGCTGATTTGTGGAGAAAAAGAAAAAAGATTATGGCGGAAGAAATTGTTGGAGAGACAGAGCGAGCCAGGATTGTGTTCTGCAAAGACAGTTTGAGGTAAATAAACAATTTTGTAATGTGCTGCTGCTGTGGCTGGATGTGCAAATGTTTGGCCTTTGTTTCTGTTTGATAGAATTGTAAATATATCTATTAAAATACTGAAAATCTGCTCTATAACTCCTACCTGAACCTCCTGCTGCCCTGTATCTCACTCTCTCATTGGCTGTCGGTGTAATTTTCAGTCAGAACGCAGTTCACACAGCAGTTGTTTGAATCGCTGACAGGTCCAGATATTTAACATGCCAAATATCTCAGCGGCGTCGGCGACTCGTCGGCGATTCTCTCTGATCGCGTCTTTGATTATTCACACTGCGTGATTGTCACTCGCGTGCACGAGCACCGATTTGCCTGTGATCTCGGGCATTTGTCGGTGATTTCACAAAACCTGCCGGCGACTCAAAATCGGGGCAAAAATCGGGCAGTGTGAACTAGGCTTAACAGTGAAATGCAGGAACAGCATGCAGCGAACACTGAAGTAGACCATTTATATGTTGAGCAAGCAAGGTCACTGCTGCAGAAACAGCCAGATTGTGTTATGTAGTAAATTATGTGATTGCTAGCAGATTGCATGTACAGAACCAGTGCCATAGTTTCATGACTGAACTAGATAGATGTTAAATTGGCCACGGTAGCATGATAAGTCTAGAACCAGTGAAGAAACAAACTTTAACTATATTTACCTTGATAGACTCCAGTCTCTTCCAGGCCTCCTCTACATCCTCTCTTAGTCCGTCCTGCTTAGCCTGTGGGCCTGTGCTGGTCTGAGATCTAAAAGTGAGAGCGCATGTAGGGGACACATTGCATAACTGTTCATGACACAATTATATCTTCATGAAAGAGGATTGCAAAGATATGAAGTTGTGATTTAGGTTAAAAAAAGAAAATCTTGAGACACACTGTGGTCATTATTTAGAGAGAAAAAAACCCACCTGACGCGAGCATTATTCCAGTCTGTTGTAAGTTTAGCAAACTGTTTCTTGTTTTTCAAGATCTCTGGCAGGTCCTCCTGTATAGATTATATATCAGTCATGATGAATAGGCCATGAATGCTGTTTGTGTCAGTTCATATGGTTTGGTTGTAAGAAAAATCTACCTCACTGAGCTTATTCAGAGGCACGAGAACTTCTTTCTCCATCTTCATCTCAAAGTCAGCCAGAGTTCGTGCCAGGAAATTTTGCATGAAGCAGCACATTTCCAGAACTTTTCTGCAGAAAGGTTAGGTGTGCTTAGAAACAGACTGTAAATGGTGTATTTCCAGGGCAACTGTGCTACATTGCCACTCACTCTTAATTATGCCTGTAAATCAACATTTACATCAGTATCATGATAGGTATTTATTTAAAGTAAATACTCACCTTATAGAGGATTCACCATCAAAATCTTTAAAACTCTCAGCCATACTAACAGACAGCATCATGAGGGGTAGCTTTTTCTGTAAATAATGAAAACTATGAATGAGCAAAATGAGTGAGGAAATCAGGAAGTATTAAATGTCACGTTTTTAGTTCTGCTTTAGAACTATTAGTTTACACAGCTGAGGCAAAAATGTAACCTAATTGTGTAGTTTCATGGCCCAAAACAAAATGCAAAGGAGGAAGAATAAAAAGCAAAAATCAGAGAAACAATTCCACACTGAAGACTATTTTACAAAGAGAAAGAAAATTAAGAATGTTTTTGAAGAATAAGAAAATGAAAGCCTGCATTTTGCACTTCTGAGCAGCAGCCACATGTTTGAAGCATATCCCAAACTTTTTGTCCAGACATAATTATCTACACATAGACAAAACGAAAACCTCAGAAGACTGATGCAGGGACTCTATCACTTCTAGAGCAAATTGGGATTATATTCACAAAATGGTAGCCCAAAATAGACTCTTGGAAGAAATCCCACCGTCATCCACTGTGATGGTGGTCTATAGATGATTTTCACAGCAACAGCATTTCATCATATCACAGTTTCATTTGTCTCTGTGAACGTTACTCACTTTTCATATCCAGCAACTGCTTAAACTGCTTCCAAATCTTTGCCAACACACTTACAAACCACATGATTGAATAGCGAGGTCAGCTTACCATCCGTCTCTCTGAGTCCAGTCCCTGCTGACTCTGCAGGCAGCCTACCAACTTCTTATAAATGATCTGAGCAGCTTTCTTGGCTGGCTCCACACGTTGTTCCACCTTAAAGCAACCAGATGGAGCATTCATTTACAGGGCCCTGTATTCAAATTCTGTTTACAAGGTGTGTATGAAGGCATCTCAACAGCTGTGGCTTATGCAGATTTAATAGTTAAGGTGTAATAGTGGTGGAAAGGCCTCACCAAAACCAGATCCTCTGAGAGAAGGTCAGTGGCATCCTGTGACCTACAAAACAGAAACAACTACCTTAAACATTACTTGCACAATACAGATGGCAACCTCTAGTAGGCAGCAGGTGCACTAATATTCAGCATTATTGCAAATGTAATCTTGCTTAATTATAAGCAATACATTCTTTAAACAATAATTTAATACTGAGTAAATTGTAAAAACAGTTCCAAACTAAACCATAGTAGAATTTGAGTGAACAAACTGGCTCAATAATTCAATGACTTGCTCATAAAGACTGTTTAGTTCCTGAATGAATCAATATTTTTGAGTGAACTGGTTGAATGAATGATTCAATGGCTGACTCATAAAGACAGTGGCTGCATATGAATATACTTACACCCTTAGTTGGCCAACAGTATGTGAAAAGAGTAGCGTGTCAGAAATTATTCATAGTAAACAATGCACAAAAGTACCCAGGTGATACCAGATGCTTAAATGTACATCCAATGGACACTATCCCACGAGGCCACAGGAAAATGGCTGTGAAGTGATGAAATTGACACTGATATGTCACATGACTAATGTAGTGCATCTGGAAAAGATTCTTAGTTTTCAAAACAAGTCGTCAGTAATCCCAGTCTCACTTCCATAACCTATATAGGCTACATAACAAAGTGACAAATTTGTATAATGCAGCCTTCATTGGCTGCCCACGAATTACATCTACTTTGACCCGTCCTCACATACTGTAGCTGGTGTTCCCACTTTATTTGGAACAACTTGCTCCTCTGAATCACAACCTGTAAGTATAATTAATTATCGATGTATATATCGATAATAATTAATTATCGATGTGTATATATATACATCGATAATTAATTATACTTACAGGTTGTGGTTCAGAGGAGCAAGTTGTTCCAAATAAAGTGGGAACACCATCTACAGTATATATATATTCTACCAGGTGTTCAAAATACGTAGCTTTGTGTTTTATATTGTGTAGATCTCCGGCTAACAGAAGTAGTTCTGCTAATCAGCTAAAATTGTGTCCATTAGCGCAGATTGTAAATGGACTGCATTTATATAGCGCTTTTATCAAAAGCGCTTTACATTTTTGCCTCTCATTCACCCATTCATACACCGACGGCGATGTCAGCCTACATGAACCACTGAGCCACTGCCGCCCAAATTGTCATCTTACTACTTTAATAAATTATAAAGCAGGGAACAAGAATTTGTTCTCTTTCATCATCTCGTTTCGAGATCCACCTATGGGAAGGGCATCCGTACCTGACCTCTGCAGAAGCATCCAATTGCACCAAGTCTGACAAGACAGGCAGGAGCGCGCAGCCAATGCCCAGTAAGGCCCCACCCCTTACCAGCGGGCATATATGGGCTGCATACGCTACTGTACATCAGTTGACATTCGCTTCTCGCGATCTCTGCACTGACACAGTTCGGTTAGATTTGCGCTGCTCACTTATTGTCTGCAGGAGGAAATATCGCCAGATCAGCCTCCACCGGGCGTGACAGTTCTATTCTGCCACATTCTGTGTCTGCATTCGGAGCCGCTCGCGCTCTCGTCCGTCTTCCTGTTCCACGGCTGCCGCCACGGACCTTTCTGAGTTTTTCGCGGGTATGTCGCTCTCTCAGTCTTCTCCTTCTGTGTCTAGCCTATTACGGGCCTGCCCGGCCGCGTGTGGGTCTCTTATCGCCGCTAAGGATTTTCACCCTTTCTGTGTGGTCTGCTTGGGCCTCAAGCACGCAGAGGAGGCAATAGAGAACCCGGAGAACTGCAGTTACTGCCTGGTACTGCCTAAGAAACTCCTGCGACACCGCCTTAAAGTTGCCGCTACTCAGTGTGGCGAGCTCGACTTGTCGTACTCGGATATGGAACACGGTGACGATAGCGCGCTACCGGGGACCTCCCGGGGCGCGACGGCTCTTGTTTTGGCTGACCAGCCCAATCCTGAGTTCCCCGAAGAGGACATCTTCACGGGTAACCTCCCGCTCGCCGACGATCTTGCCGGGTCCGGTGATTACGACGACGCGGGCCTTCTTGGAATTTCGGAGGACGAGGAGGCCATCCCGCCCTCTGTTATTCCCCAGGCTAGCGCCCCCGCGGCCTTGCCTGAATCCATCCTCCTGGATGTGTGTGAACGAGCGGCCGCTCGTCTCAACATTAAATGGCCGGCTCCACAGAGCGCCACCGACCAGGAGAGGGATATTTATGACGGTAAAGTGTTGGGAGCCCCCCCCGGCCCGAGGAAAGAACTCTTTCCCGTTCTTCCAGCGTGCGCTAAGCACATGAGGCACTACTGGAACGACCCGCTCGATCTTAAACACGGTCTCGCGGGGCTGGAGGTTAAAGATATGGCGGCTCGCGGCATGGGCGAACCGCCTGCCATTGAGCCCTCCATTGCCAGACACCTCAACCCAGTCCAGGGAGGGCTGCCCGCCCCCCCGAAGCCGGTCCTTCCTAACAGGATGGACCGTTTTTCTGCCTCGGTGCACCAGGCCGTTTATAAATCCTCGGCCTTGGCTGTTAGGACTCTGAATGTCTCCTCCCTCCTTTCCGCTTACCAAGCGGAGATCCTGGACGATCTGGGCCAGCAGTTAGATAAGGGATCTTCTCCCTCTCCTGCACTGTGGAAGGAGATCATCACGGTTAACGACCTCGTTCTCCGTAATGCTCGTCAGGTCGTCCAAACCTGCGGGCGCTCTATGGCGCTTTCCGTGGTAGGAGAGCGCTCGCTCTGGCTCAACCTGTCTGGTCTCCCGGATAGTGAAAAGAAACGTATCGCAGGCGCCCCGGTAGAGCCCGGCCGGGCTCTCTTTGGCCCCGCAGTTGCTATGATGCAACAACGATGCAACGACAAGAAGGAGCACGAGGCCTTCATATTGTATCTTCCCAGGAAGACGGTCCCACGCCAGGCGCCCCCTGTGCGTGTGCCTAACCCCCCGGTCCCGGGACGTAATTTTAATCAGGTCAAGGAAAAGCCTCGAAAGAAGTTTTCTGGGCTTTCTCCCTGCCCCAGAACCCCTGTCCAAAGGACGGAAGGTTCATGCTGTAGGGTGTCCCCCTCCCGTGGCTGCCCAGCCCATATGTTTAGTGGACGATGTGTGTTCCCCCCTGTTCAAGGGGATTGTCGTGAGGAAAAGTTCAAAAGCAGTGTAACCACACCGCACATACTGTGTTCCCCTCACCCAAATAATAAAGGCTTCGGCCCCAGTGTTTCCCAGAAAACACAACACACACAGAAACACAATAAATCTAACGAATCAAATGAATTCGTCACAGCGAGATACCCTCTCAATGTAGGGAAATACCCTTTCTCTCGTAATGGTGAACCTGCACGTGTCGTCCCTAGTTTCTCCACTAGAGGGCGCCATTGCATCACAAATAAGCCAGCTAGGCATGCTCGAAGCCAGCACGGCCTGGACGAGCATTCACACGAGCTGTGTGTCAGCCTGGCTTACTGTATTACGCATGATATTACAGGGCTATCGTCTGCAGATTGCTATGAAACATCCACGTTTCAGCAGCGTTCTCTTTTCTCACACAGAGGAAAGCACGGCCCACGTCCTGAAGGAGGAAATCTCCTCTCTTCTAAACAAAGGTGCGATTCAGGTGGTTCCCCACAATCTGATAAACCAGGGTTTCTTTTCCCGTTATTTCCTGGTCACAAAGAAGGACGGTTCCCTCCGTCCTATTCTGGACCCCAGGGTGTTGAACAAACATTTGAGGAAATACAGATTCATAATGTTAACCCTTGGTTCGCTCGCCCGTGTCATGAAACGGAACGACTGGTTCACATCGGTCGATCTGAGAGATGCTTTTCTCCACATAAGCATTTATCCACCACACCGGAAGTTTCTTCGTTTCGCCTATCAAGGCATTTGTTACGAACTCACGGTGCTTCCGTTCGGGCAAAAATTAAGCCCCCGAACTTTCTGTTTGCGTGTGGAAGCGGGCTTCACTCCCCTAAGAATGTCTGGTCTACGGATCCTGACATACATATGCGATTGGCTCATCATAGCCGATTCGTGGGAAAAGGTGTTGCAGGACACCTCCCGTGTGCTCGCGCACACCCGATCTCTGGACTTCAGGGTGAATGTGAACAAGAGCAGCTTTACACCCAGTCAGAGGGTGATCTTCCAGGGCATGGAGCTGAACTCAGTCTCCATGCGAGCGCGTCTCTCTCAGGAGCGCGTTCTCTCTCTGACGAACTGTCTGTCACAGTTCAGAGAGGGGGCGAGGGTGCGATATCGCACATGTCCCAGGCTACAGGGTCTTATGGCTTTAGCTATCCAGTTTTTGCCACTAGGACCCCTGAGGATGAGGGCGTTCATGAAATGGGTTTTGTCACTACATTTCAGCCCGTTACACGATCTTTGCCGCTCTGTAACAGTGACGCGCACCTGCGCTGCAGCTCTGTGCCACTGGAAGAGCGCGGACTTTTACGCACAGGGTACCCCTCTGGGGACTGTCATGTTGCGGAAAGTCGTGACGACGGACGCGTCCCTAACAGGCTGGGGTGCCACCCAGGAGGGCAGAACTGTGAACGGTTTGCGGCCGAGCAAACTACGTTCAGAGCACATAGATTATTTAGAGCTTCTAACCAATTAGAAGGCTCTGAATCATTTTCTGCCTCGTCTGCAGGGACATCATGTGCTCGTACGCTGCGACGATACCACGACAGTGGCTATCAATCGTCAAGGCGGCGCGCGCTCGCCGAAGCTTCATGCCCTAGCTTACAAGCGTTTGGTATGGAGCGGGCGAGTTTTCCTGTCGTTACGCGCGACTCATGTTCCGGGAATTCTGAACAGAGGCGCGGATCTTCTATCGAGGGGGAACCCGCTCTTCGGAGATTGGCACCTCCACCCTCAGATAGTAGACATGATATGGATGAGACTACGGGCGCCCGTAGATCTGTTCGCCTCGCGCGAAAACAGCCATTGTCCTATGTTCTTCTCGCTAAAGGACTTGGACGCGCCCCTCGAGGTGGACACACTGGCCCACCCGTGGCCCAGAGTGCTGCTGTATGCCTTTCCTCCCCTGTGCCTGATAATTCTCACACTGGCCAGGGCGAGAGAGGGGGGGTTTTCTCTCATCCTGATAGCACCCAGGTGGCCCAAAGCGCCGTGGCTGGCAGAGATAATCCCTCTGTTGTATGCCCAGCCGTGGTGCCTCCCCCTCCGCACAGACCTATTGTCTTAAGCGAACGGGGAGATTTATCACCCACACCCGGACAGGGTAGCTCTCTGGGCTTGGCCCGTGAGAGGACGAACCTAAGCGCGTTAGGGCTTCCCCCGCGCGTGGTGGCTACTATACAGAATGCCAGGGCCGTTTCTACACGGTCCTTGTATGGCTGTAAGTGGCAGGTGTTCGATGAGTGGTGTGATGGGCGGGGTCTCACGTCATATCAGTGCTCAGTCGCTGATATCTTGTGTTTCCTCCAAGACCTTATGGATAAGGGCAGGTCTTTTTCCACTATTAAGGTCTATCTGGCAGCTATCTCTGCTTGTCATGTGGGTTTTGAGGGCTCAACGGTTGGGCAGCATTCTCTAATCCGCAGATTTATGAAGGGCGCCCGTCGCTCCTTGCCAGTCATTAGGAGAACGATCCCTGAATGGGACCTCTCCATGGTGCTGGAAGCTCTGTCTCAATTCCCTTTTGAGCCTCTGGGGAATATTCCCCTTAAGTTGCTGTCCTTCAAAACAGCCTTGCTCTTGGCCTTGGCGTCAGCCAAACGTGTCAGTGAGTTACATGCACTCTCGGTCCACCCCTCGTGCATCAATTTCTCTCTGGGTGGAGATAAGGTTTTCCTCAAGCCTAATCCAGCATTCATGCCGAAATGTTTCCCTGCGTTCACATCGGAGGTGTTGGAGCTATCCGCTTTTCACCCTCCGCCCTTTTCCTCCGCGGAGGATCAGAGGCTAAATGCCCTGTGTCCAGTCCGTGCGTTACAAACGTATGTGTCTAGGACCAGCGCGTTCCGGAAGAGTGACCAACTCTTCGTTTCATGGGCTCCTCCTCGCAAAGGGGATCCCCTGTCTAAACAACGCCTCTCACATTGGCTTGTGGACGCTATAATCTTGGCATATGAATCAAAGGGAGTGCAACCCCCAGGGAACATCAGAGCTCATTCCACGAGGGGCTTGGCCGCCTCTTGGGCTCTGTTCAGGGGAGTATCACTGCAGGATATCTGTTCTGCGGCCAGTTGGGCTTCTCCCCATACGTTTGTGCGTTACTACAGGCTGGATGTCACCAGAACCTCAGTAGCACATTCGGTCTTGGGGGTGGGGTCTTCCTAACCCTGCCTTCCTTATGTGTGACACACATAGCCTATGTTTCATGTCCTGCTTCACACCGCAGTTACGCGGTTGCGTCGGTGTGGCGAGTTCATGATTATGAGACGCGTCGTGCACCGCCCCTCGGGGTGACCGTCTTTTTCTGGCTAACAGGACCTCACTGTGAGTGTATTGGGCAATCGGGGAGCTGTCCATGTCTCTCCCATAGGTGGATCTCGAAACGAGATGATGAAAGAGAACAATAGGTTACTATCGTAACCCCGGTTCTCTGAAACATCGAGTGGAGAGATCCACCAGCGTTGCCCCGCTTACCGCACGAGAAGCGAATATACTTACTGATGTACAGTAGCGTATGCAGCCCATATATGCCCGCTGGTAAGGGGTGGGGCCTTACTGGGCATTGGCTGCGCGCTCCTGCCTGTCTTGTCAGACTTGGTGCAATTGGATGCTTCTGCAGAGGTCAGGTACGGATGCCCTTCCCATAGGTGGATCTCTCCACTCGATGTTTCAGAGAACCGGGGTTACGATAGTAACCTATTGTTTTACAAACTTTAATGTTACATCAGTCATTCACGTGCTCAGCTAAAGTATGTGCTGTTAAAGTTCTCTAGCCTGACAAGCCATAGAACTCACCATCGACAGGGCTCAATCCGAGGGGCGCGATAAACGGTTGTCTTTCAAACTCCCTCTGCACGCGATAGGATAGCGCTACACCAACCAGAGCAACGTGAAGCAGAGCTAGTTGACAGATTAAACTTTTACCGTAACCGGTCGGCAAAACTCCGAACACATCTTCCCTTCTTAAGAATGACTTCAGTGCCGTTATTTGTTCTTTCCTCAACAAAAAAAAGCTCAACTCCAAGTCTTCCAGACTCGCGGCCAAAGCCGATTCGAAAGACTGCCATTCGCCAGCTTCTTTGTTTACAAGTATCAGGTGGACCCTTCGCAACTCTGCCATCATTATGTTAAGCCCCGCCCACTGACTCTATACACGATGTGATTGGCCTGACCAGAATTAGGTTTTTCCAGCTCAGAAGTCTTTTGAGAGTTGCTAGACTACACACTCACGTGGCAGATTAGATTTGCTGCCGCTAATGTGCATCTAGGCTAACAGTTCTCGCATGTGGACCTCAATAAATTAAAAATACACACATGGCTTTATTGATGGACATACACTTAATACTGATGGTAAGGAAATACAGCTGCAACAACTCATAATGTACCTCAAAATGAGTAGCATATCACTGAGAGACATCCTGCTCAAGACGTCCTTGTGATGGAGGTTGGGGTTGGATAACTAGTTTTTTCAATGTTTCATCATCAGACATGCACTCAAATTGATATGGTGTGTACAATCGCTAAGGACTGAGGAAGCCTACTGATGTTCAGTATGGTAAAGGGTGTTTAGTTTCCGACACGTGCAGTAGACTAATCACAACTGGGCCGTCTGACCAATCAGAGAAGAGTAGCACTTGGAAAGGAGGGGTTTAGAGAGATTGGAGCTGTGAAATCGACAATTTATATCCTTAAATAGGGCACTATTTGAGGGGACAGCCATTTGGAGTCAGAACCCATAGTGGACATTATCAAGGGCTGCCAGTTTTCTAAGTTTCAATGATTATTAAACAGCAAACACAAACTATGCAAAAGCAGCACACTCAGTGTCCAAAAAAATGCTTATAAAATGCCATAGTGGATTAATGTAGGGAACAATGAATGAGGGTGCAATTTCAAACACAGCCTAAATCTTCAGACGTGTTGTTTGAGAAAGGATTGCTGATGTGCAATGTATATTATGAGAAAATGAAAGTGTTTTTTTGACCTTGCATGTGAACCTGTTGAAGCAGAACTCCAAAACAAAGGTAGGAACCTTTAAAATAGCAAAATAGAGGCGCTTTAAATTCTGAATTCTCAATACTTTTTCCAAGCAAAAGTTGCGGATGAAACAAACCATTTACCGTACAGCAGCTAATACTAAAATTAGAGAGCCAAAGCCACTGTAGAAAAGAGGCCAAAGTGGGTATGGGGAAGTGGACTGAAAGCTGAAGCGCAAACCATTTTACTCTTGCTTTTAAGCTTTTAACCACAATCTATTGTTCAGCATGCATGTATAATGAGTAGATACACAAACTACCTCGCCATTTGTATCCTTAAAAATCATCATGGAAGCATATTTCATTGCCTATGTATGTGTGCTAAAAGCATCCAAGAACAAAAACATTTTCATGTCACTGAGGGGGGACCAGTTGGCACTGCGATTGCATCAGACAATCATATTGCGCGTGTCTGTATACTTGTGAGTCTTATTAATCTTATTTATACAGTATAATACAGTAGAAACAGAATGCTTAAGCAGAAATTCTCAGCAGCATTTAATCCAGTCTTCATCATGTCATAATCCTTTAGAAGTCATTTTAATATGCTGATTAAGTGCTCAAGAAACATTTTTTCTTGTTATTACCAATTCTGCTCAATTTTTGAAACCGTGACACATAGCATTAATTTAAAATATAAATCTTATAACATTATAACTTGTAAATAAATCATCCTTACACACTTCTTACAAACCTTTGAACACGTGTACATCAAATATTTCAACATTATTACAAACATTATATAATTATATTTATAATTACATTATAATATTATAAAACATTATCGCTGTCTTTATTTCTATTATGTATTGTAGTCTGTTTGTTTCATAGGAGCTCAACAAGCGCATGCTGTTCGTGGTATACATTTTCAGATTCAAAGGTCACACAAACAGTTTTATCAGCAAGGTATTGTCTCTGCTTTGAGTCTGGGGTTAAGAAGTTTATTAATATCCTGTTAACGTCAAATAAGGCGGGGGGGGGGGGGGGGGTTGCAAAGCTAGCATCTTGTTCTGTGCAACCTGCAGATGTGCTCTCCACCCTCTGCAACAAAAAACTGATATATTTTTATTCATTGCCTTCAACAATCACCTAATCATCATCAAGTGATTAGGGCACTGTATAATAATACTTGTGTGTGCGATATCTTCTCAAAAAAACATACTTTAAGCTATGTACACGAGAGCGCAAATGTCAATGAATTCAAGAACATAATATTGGCACTCATTGTTTGCGTGACATTTTGTTTTTGCAGTCAACCCTCGCTATTTCCTCAGGCTTGAACAATTGAAACAAGACTCAGACTGAAATAAAGTAAGCAGTCAATGACAATGTCAGAAAATAAAACGTGCTAAAGTTATAAAAATATCAACTCATGAACAACTGTACTGTTATCAGATTCCCAAAAGTCTACTACAAGCTGCCTTCTTCATTTCAGACTATCTTACACCACAAATGAGTCATGTTAGGAGAAATAAAACAGCTATTGATCACTTTTTATTTATTTTGATTTGCTACAAAAGGTAAGCAAGACTACTGCGTACGACAGTCACGACTTAATCACATGTAGAAATATTCCTGTAACACTGTCACATACAACACCACAAACAGTCTGAAATCAGCAAATGAAAGTACTTACTTCCCCCCATTTCCAAACTGCTTTAAGATGTTAAACTGCTTTAGCATGATTGTGAAGAATCTGACGCCTTCAAGTACTTGTTCCTAAGCGCAGATCAAGAGATATATTAGTTTCATTTGGTGGAAAATATTGCTCTCTGAACTCAGTAAACAGGCATGTCATTAAGACTCGTGTCAGCAACAGTCTCAACTCGACTGTTTCACATTTGTGCACACACCTCATCGACTCAGAGAAAGAGGAAGTTACCAAATGCATAAGAGGAAAGACAATTTCATCTCATGCTGTGAAAGTCATGAAGTCCTCTTTGGCCACAGAGAGCACTTAAGTAGATTTGCACAACCTTCATTTGCTATATAAGAACAAAAAACAACATTAATAATCACAAACAAAATTTAGTTCGATTTTTTTTACTTCAACCAATGTTATTTAAAGTACACTGTAACAAAATGTGTATATATATATATATATATATATATATATATATATATATATATATATATATATATATATATCTGTACACTGTAACATTTTGTTACAGTGTACTTTAAATAACATTGGTTGAAGTAAAAAAAATCGAAC
>NC_090192.1:22511536-22539036 GCF_024679245.1 Pseudorasbora parva
TTTTCGTTCTCATGCAAAACTCCCCATTGACACGGATCAGCCAGGCTCCCACACTTCGACCACACAGCGATCACAATTGCCTGATCACCCGCACCTGTCATCAATCACCTCATCATCAGCGCACTATATATTCCCACAGCTCACCAGTCCTTGTCTGGCCTTGCAAACACTCTTACCTGATCTCCTTGGTTTTCCCATCTCCTTGCGACTTCATCCCAGAGTGTTGGCTTTTGTTACTCGTTTTTCATTCCGGCTGCTGAGGTATCCGTTTCTCCATCTCCATATTTCCTCTGTAAAACAACCATCAAGACTGTTATTCATCCATCATCTCTCACCGTGATACAATCTGCTGCATCTGCTACACCCTGTATTTCCAAATAAAATGTTTGGATTTTCATTAACCTTGTCAGGTGTGTATATCCTGACACCCATCATGCAGATTAACATTATAATTACTGGATTTCATCTGTGAATTTTCACTGAGCAATGGTAAACGTGACTGCACCATTATGGATGCTTCATCATTAATGTTTACTTCATCCACTGTCACTCACTAGTACAGTTGATACTCGCCTCTATTGTGAAAATTGGAAAGGGACTTGACATAATAGTGATATTTAGACAAATGAGCAAGGAAAAAAAGATCTATTGTCAATAGTGGAGTGATGTATGATGCACAGCTCACACAGAAGACCCTTTAATACGAGCATATTTCTCTTGGACAGTGCAGCAAATTTGTGGGACTAAACTGAACATGAAATTTATGTGGGAATTTTTTTTAAAATATGGTATAGGCGATAATCGTCTATTGCGAAAATAGGACAGGGGCGTGACGTTAGTTATTGGTTCACACAGTAGTGGCTTGAATACTGTATGTATTTGAGCCACTACTGTGTGATCCGATACATTGTAAATAGCACAGTCTCAGGTGCGGTCACGTTTATTATCGTTTGGCAAAATACAGACATTTCGATGGGAATTCACTAGGTTAAGGGAGGGGGTGGGGGTGAAACACTGAGATCTCATGTCAATCTTGAGTACCTATAGAGTAGTATTGCATCCTTCATATCTCCGAAAAGTCTTTACTTTTATTATATTTCTAAAAGAAAGATACGCTGTAAAAGTCTTTTCGGAAAAAAACGAGCGGCTGGACGCGTATCGTGTGGGCGGAGCTAAAGAATGACGAGCGCGCAGCTACCGCACGAGAGCTTCTGAAAGCTGACATCGTCATGCGTGGAAACGAAAACGTTACCCTAATAAACCATGGCTATCAATCAGATCCAACTAATACAGATATGATCCAGAATCAGTTCCGGAGGATGAAATAAATTGAACAGGAGAAGCAACAACAGCAGGACGTCCGTCTCTGTATGTACTGTATTTAGTGGCCTGTCAACATTTGCATTTGTTTACTCGTGGTTTATGATGACATGATTTGGTTTATGGACTATTGTATATGACTAAACCAGTAGCAAGCTAAATGGTTATGCACGTCAAATAGTGTATAAAAAAACTATGGAGTAACGTTAGCGCATTTGAATGAAGAAGCACACTTTGTGAGAACGCTAGGTTTATGTTTGGGTGGTTTTACAATAAACAAACTGACACCTATAGTGGTCAGCTAAACAAATGTATTTAAACACACACCATACATCGCATGCTCCATTGATAAATTAACTATACCTGATCGTGTTGTTTACTGATGTTTACTTACACGACGATAGTCAACAACATAGACATTTGAAGCAGTTTTACTCACCGCCTGCTTCCAAAACAGGACTGTGAACCTTTCTTGTTGGGACCGCTGCATCAAAAACACACTTCTCTGGTAACATTGTTGATTTCGTGAAGTCCTGTGACAGCAGTGATCGTGGAGATCCACTTTTGCGACACTACTGGAGCGATGTTGTGAAGCTTCCCGTCATTTCTGCGTTCAAATCGGTTCAAATGCAGCGCTGTCTTCCCGGAATGCTATGCGGGGGCATTAAAGTCGCTTGACGTCCACCCATAGGAATAAAGAGGAGCACGGTGTCACAGAAGTGTTGCACGGACAAATGAATCTGCAGCTTGAGAGCAGTGTTTATGGCCGTGCATTTTCTCTCTTGCTCTGGTTGCGCGCCCGCACCCTTCTGGGAGAAGAGCCCCTACAGCCCATACAAGGACATTCCGACCCGTTGACGTCAAGCGGACTCGTACTCGAAAAAAGCTCTCAGAAACTTGTGAGAAACCGGAAGTATTTTTGACACAGAAATACTCCATCAAACGTCCAACTTAGTTTTTGAAACTTTGTCTATGTTTAGGATGGGAATCCAAGTCTTTAACAGTGTAAAAAGCTCAGTGCATGAAATAGCATCCCCCCCCCCCCCCCCCCTTAACCAACAAAAAGCATCTTGAGAGACACCTGTTATTAAATACAGTTATCAATGCCAAACACTGTGTGAATGTAGCCAAGTTTACTTCCCATCCATATGCTACTTATTTTTAGGCCAAATTAAGGCTTAAGCAGTGGCTGTCCTCTCCATCATACAGATCCTGGAGGGATCAGTTTGTTCATGTTTAATGTACCTAATCAAGGGCAACTCTATTTAAATCCAAAATTCAGTGTAACCTCCCCTTTAGTCTATTTTTTTTTGAGTAGTAGGACATTACTGTAGCCTAGTTGTGCCCTCACACTGGGGGACACGATCCTTACATAGCCCTTATTTGTTGGGTTATATTAAAATTTGTAAATGTATTCCACTTACCCCAAGTTCAGTTTCAGCACTTGTACGCAAGTATAAACAGCTATAAGACACCACAGGGCATTTATATTTCACATCTGAGCTTTTTTTTAATAAACATGTGCTTCCTTTCAAAGCGACCTCGAGCTCCTTTAAATCACAGAGCTCACGTTTCCGTCAGAAGAGGAGCGACTTCAAATGCCAACGCATTGCAGAAGAATATTTTAAAACCCATGGGGTTCCCTGTGTTCCCAGTGCACTGATTTAAGCCATGTTCCCATCCAGCTGACTGAACTGATGGGTAGAACCTGACAGAGAGAGAGGGAGAGAAAGAGAAACAGAAAGAATGAAAGAAAGTCAAGGACATAGAGGATTTGAGGGTAGAAAGAAAGACGGAATGAAAGCTGTGGGTGGCAGAAGATAAAGCAGCCTTTGTGTATTCAAATGAAAGATCACAGAGTACCCTTACCAATTCAAATGTTAAATAGTAAGCCACATTGACAAAATATCACTGTTAACAGCAATGAATTTAACACACTAAAACAAAACATTACATCTGCTAAATATCTAGGCTAACATATAATAAATAAAGAGCCTTTATCCTCTGGCAAATCCTATTTTTAGGCGGCAACTGCCACTTTGGATTAGCGTCAATTTGTAGTATGTACTGCCCCCTGCTGAATGAAACACACACTACATTGCAAACTACAAAACAGAAGCGTAATGGAGAAGAGCAGGAGTCTTCAGCCTTTTTAGGCCAAGGACCCCTTGGTGGAGATGGAGCAGGGACCCCTGCCTGGTACATACTGTATAAAACTCGGAGTTGCATTTTATAGCCTATTAACACATATAACATATGTATAGTCTACCATGTTAATGTATTGACATACTTGGGTGTGCAAGACACGTGATATCCAGTAAAGTTTTTATTATTGATGAAGAGCCATATGCATTAACATGTTCAGTTCCAATGTGGGAAAGAAGATGGAAAATAAATCATCAAAGACAGCACATGATCAGATTATTTATTATCAATGAAACGAAAGTCAGGGACTTATTTGTGAAAGCTGCAATAGAACAATATCCAGTTTTGTTAACAATATCAGATACAGAAAAACAGCCATATCCTTATCAATGCCCGTATCATTCTATCTCTAACCACAAACTACACTGAATAGTTATCAGTAAATTAATTATTCGGCAAGGCCACATTATGCATTAAAATGCGTTTTATTGCAGTAGTTGCACTGACACCTAGTGGTCAACTCGGGTGCACCTTGATATTTCATGTATTTAATATTTTGAATTACCCATTGCATCGTGTTGTGTTTAAACTTAATAGATAATGTCATTGCAGAAAATTACAAGTAAAAAACTTTTAAAGTAAAAAAAAAAAAGATTCTAATGATTGTTTGGGGGTGGGGGTGGGTAGCACTTTATTCCCCATGATCCACTTTTGACATTCTATAAGTAACTTTGCAACATCATGTCAACTAACTTTCACTAGAGTATTAGTATAGAGATTGTCTGCTAACATTTTATTTTGATGGTCCCCCAACAGACATTCTACTGACTAAATCACTTTCCAACTACATGTCAACTTATTCTACTAATCCTAACACCCTAACAGTCTACTAGTTGGTTGGCATAGTTAGAAGTAGCTGATAGAATGTCTAAAGTTTAACCTTTCTTACAGTGCAGTACAAATCAAACCCTCATTTTAATATGTAAAGACAGCAATAAGACTTTCTTGTGTGTGTGTGTGTGTGTGTGTGTGTGTGTGTGTGTGTGTGTGTGTGTGTGTGTGTGTGTGTGTGTGTGTGTGTGTGTGTGTGTGTGTGTGTGTGTGTGGTATAAACTGAATGAAAGTTAATAAATATTTCTAAAGCAAATTGAGTCTTGTGATAATTTAATTATTGTGTTTCTAGAAAAAAATATTATTTATCAATGAAAACAATTTTAGAAGCAATATTATGTTTTTAAAATTGCATTTTTTACTTACAAGTAATATTTGGGGAAAAAATGTATTGTTGAAAAATGTAAAAGTGTTAAAAAGTTTAAAAAATGTAAAAGTGTTGAAAAGTTTAAAACATTTTAAGTTGGAATGCAGTAAAACTAAGTTAGGAGTATAAATAATAGGATTAAACATACTCAAATAATATAAGTGTGACCTAAAGACATTTTTTTTAAGTAAAATTACAAAATTATGAAAATTAAACTAAATTATTAAAAAGTAAACTAAATTACAAAAAATATTTGTTCTTTTAAATGTTTTCATCAAATTATCCTGGAAAAAATTGTCATGGTTTTCACAAAACTATTAAGCAACAATGCAAATAATACAAAATATTTATTTAGCACCAAATCGGCACACGTGACTGAATAATGATGCTGAAAATTCAGATTTGCCATCACAGGGAAAAACATTTTATGCATTTTAAAATATATTAAAATAGAAAACAGTTCTTTTAAATCGTAATACATGCCTACAAATACTGCAAACAAATCTTTTTTAAAATATCCAAAAGTGTGCTGAATATTCAACCATCTCCAGGCAGCTCAGAACAGCTCAGTTGTGTGTGCTGCATAAGGGGAATTGGTCCTGTTACAGGTGAAGACCTTTCAGGATACTTTTATGTTTAGGAAATAAACACAGAAGTATGTAATACAATCATAAAATAATAAAACCTATATCATCTGGGGTGTCATAAAAAATCATGATAGTGAAAAAGATAAAAAGTAGATAAAAAAGTTAAATGTGAGTAAAGGAAGGAAGGAAACACCCCACGTTTGGAATGGATCTGCTCACTGAGCGGAGAGACGGGCTGGCAGGGAGATAGACAGCTTACACAGGCTGAAGCTAGTAATGGAGAACTGAGACTGACACATGACGCCTCACTCTCGCCCATTCAGATGGACTCTCACACAGTCAATGTTTAAAAAGTTGCTGGCTTTGGGTAACAGCCCAAAGAGCATGGCCTTGGCTCACGTTGCACACTGAAATACTGGCGTGTTGCTTTCTTTAGTGTCACTGTCTTTAATTTTTTTTTAGGAACCTTACACTGTAAATATGTTTTTGTTAGTTTAACTAAGTAACCTGGTTTCACAAATAAAATTGTGAGTTTATTAAAATTAAAAATCTGAGTTAATAAAATGAAGGAAATTGGTTTAATAAATAGAAAATCTGAACCACATAAAAATGTGATAAATTATGAAAATAGCACAATTTGTCATGTTTTACTTAAATGTTAATGCAGTTTACTGAAGTACATAATATTTCTGTGAGGCATCAACAAAATGTGAATAAGATTTTAAATGTTTATGGCCAATCACCATGCTCAAATAAAACACACACAATTACCCAATATGCTTACAAAATCTTTAAATAATATTTGAATAAATGATGTTGATTCTCAAAAATGTTAATTGTATTAACTCAAATTTTTAATTTCAATGAACACCAAAATTTTAAGTCGACCAGGTAACTTATTTTTTTTATTAATTAGAAATGTCCGTTACCTAATTTAATCTACAAAGCCATAGATCAACATTAAAGGTTCTGCCACCATGTCTTTCAACACCTGTTCTGTAGAACACACAAAAAAGATATCTCAAATTTATTTTTTATTTTATACATACAATAAAAGTCAATGGGTCAATGTTGGAAGGAACCTCGTTGACTTTCATTTTATGGACAAAAAAAAAAGTTAAAACCACCTTCAAAATATCTTTTGTTCTGCATAAGAAAGAAACTGAGATTTGGAATGACATGAGAGTGAATAAATGATGAAAGAATTTCTATTTTTAAGCGATCTATCCATTTAAATGTCTGTTTTATTCATCCAACACACTGTAAAATTTCAGGTAGAGTTCATTCATTTATTACTGCGCATTAAATGATGAATATGCTTCACCAGTCGCACGATAATATTTCCCCCCCTGCTGTTTAACCTTGCACAGCATCATGTGACTTGCGTGCACGTAAACAGAAGAAACTGTTGGGTATAGATGTCAGTTGACAATTTAGATGACAATTTATCTGAAAGACTCTGCTGCATTGTACAAGAAAGAAACGTTCTGATATCACTCAGCATGAACCCTGAGAAACCAGACGCACGCCCCACAGTATGCAACAGCTCAGACTACCATACCACAACAGACGATTCATACGATTCATAGCTTGCGGTATTTACTCTGCAAAAAAACTGTAAAATATCTGTTTAAATGGGTAACACTTTATTTCAAGGTGACATAGTTACACATTACTGCATGTACTTATAGTAATAACAGTAAATTATGCATAAGTACATGTAACTAACCACAAACCAACGCTAACTTTAACTCTACAGTAAGTACATGTAGTTAACTAATATTACAGGGGTTACACTTTATTTTTTAAGATGTCTTTGTTACACTTAGTACTAAGTAATTTTAAGTAACTACATGCACTTATTATAGGGTTCGGATTACGGTTTGGTTTGGGGTTAGTTGCATGTAATTATGCATAATTTATATTTATTACTAGTAATATGTAACATTTGTAACAATCAAACTGTAAAGTGTTTGTGTTACCAAACAAAGTGTAACCTGAAAATGTACTATGATAAAATCACATTTCAGGGAACATCCCTTTCAAACCATCTGTAAATTATGAGAACTGAAGCCCAATTGATGAATAAATCTACTCCAAATGAATGAACCACAAAAATGATTTTCACACAAAATCATCCATAACAAATTGCATTAAGCAAAAAAACAAGAATGCAAAAGGTACCCTGTCAACAAATCTCTCTGCAGGAAGGCCTTTTGCAAATACATTTAAAATGAAGTGTAACGTGAAATGGCAAATAATACAGTTTCTATAATTGTAATAATAGTAAGTATTATTGCAAATACTGATCATGTCAACATTAAACAAGCATCTGTCATAAAACGTAAAGTAACACAGAATATGACTGTGATACGAACAAGTATGGGATTCAAAGTCAACTGATTTGCTAGATAATGTGTTGCTCCATGTATGCAGGATTATGCACAATTGTTCGGACTGTAATCCGTACCATCAAAGGGAGTCAGCAATAAAACAAACATTACAGAGAGCATGACTAAGACACCAGTATGACGAACTGCTACTAAACATGACAAATCATGAAATGCTGCCTGAGACTTAAAGGAACGTCAAGCAGTCATTTTCAAAGCAACCTTTTCAGAATCTTGCTCAGTGTGTACTAGGAATACATCTAGAGTACTAGAGGTTCACCACAGACTTCAAATATAACCTTTTGTTACAAAAAAAAGGCAATTAGAAATTATGTCATGCAAAAAGCATATCACAGGCCCTGTCATCAGTCCACAAGTCCATACTGTTGTTCATAAAATGCAGTATGTCATTTGTTAAATTTGAAATATGGTCATTTAGACCATAATATTGTGTCAGACGGTTTTGCATAAATTGCAGCTAATCAAATCAATCAAAGTGCAATAAAAAAGCACACTTTCTATTTCAGTGTAGCCACAGTGACTAGATTTAAAAGACAGCATGGTGATTGGCCATAAACATTGAAAATCACTTAACATCTTATTCACATTTTGTTGATGCTTCACAGAAATATTCTGTACTTCAGTAAACTGCAGTAACATGTAAGTTATCCTGACTTACACTGGGACGTTAAGTGCAGGAGCTGGACACAAGTGTCCAACAAGACGGATTATACGATCCAAAGGTCATGTGCACGGCTAGACTGCAGTTTCTCTCTTGCATGGCGAAAAAAGGATCTAATCCGATATTCCCTGCACATGAGCTCCCCATCTAGAGGTTTTAAATTCCCATGCATCCATCTAACTCATTTTATTACTCAATATTAAGTGCATGTTATAAAAGAGTGAAAGGTTTTAGGGCTCTGGTTAAACACTAGATATGTTTCACTGCAACCGACATCTGTTTAAAATATGTTATAATATTTTAAATCTCAAATCACATTTTAAGGTTTTGAAATAAAGGGCTGACAAAAGTGCTATTAGGACAGGGTGACAATGTCCAACTATGGGATTGAAGCCAGTCTCTTGCACCTGGGCTAAAAATAGCCTTGTACACTTGCTTCAGAAACACAGTACCTTTTTTCTCTTTCTCCAGTGGCATGCTGAATCACGCCACCAAACCAGTTAAGAAGACAGATTATCTTAACCCATCAGATTCATTGCATCAATGCAGCATTTCTGCCAAAGTGACTGAAAGCTAACATGTGCCTCCACATGACGTTCATAATGCTGTTAAGCAACACTGTCTGTTTCAACAAAGTAGAACGGAGGTCCTAACATCTCAAGAGACCCTCATCTGCTGCATTCTGCTACAAATGTGCTTGTATGTTATACAAAAAAACCATCAATAAAAGTGATGCCATAGCAGTCAAATTGGCCAGTTCGACCACAAAGCAGCAGAGCATCCGAAGGAGCCCTAAGTTCCCCCATTTTTAATTTCCACAGAGAAAGTTGTGAAGCGCTCTGCGTGTCAACACATCCTCTCGTGTTGAAGATCAAAACCTCATCAGTACTTATTGATTCCGAAGAGACGGACCCCATGGAACTGAGGAAGTTTGGGGATAAGCACGGTGAGCAGGGAAATGGTGTTGATGATGAAGTGGACCCTGTCATACTTTGTATAGAAACTGGTCAGGAAATACCTGTAGAGGGGAAGGACAAGGACAAGATCAAGTCAGATGTCAGACAGCAACATGAGATGAACAGACGCAGAGGCTATAGATGTTGCTCAAGCAATGACAGCACAACACTGCATCTAATGGGAACACAGGATGTGGTTTTCCTTTATGCTGCAAACGAATGCTGTTCACACACATCTATAAAAAGAAGATTTAAAATCAATATAAAATCAAAACGGACATATTTACCTGTCCTATATTTAATTAATGAATAGTATACTATAAACAATAATACATGTTACTCTAAAAAAAACTGCCTAAAATAATATAATATATTTTTCAATGAATAAACTTGTTTATCCCCTGAAATTCCTTTCCTTTGACTATCTATTTAGGCTATCTATCTATGTTATTATGACTATCTATGTTTTTATGGCTAACTAAAACTATTAAAAATCCGTTTTTGTTAATTGAAATAAAGCTGAAATATTATAAAATATTATAAAATTAAAAACAAATAAATATTAGATGAAAAATCTAAACTTAACCTGACCTTGGCAACTCATTTAAATAAACTTAAAAGATTAGTTTACTTTAAAAATGAAAATGATCACCTATCCTAGCTGTATATGATTTTCTTCTTTCTGATGAACCCAATCAATTATATTAATACATATACTGGCTCTTTCCAGCTTTATAATGTCAGTGAACAAAGCTCATGAATTTGAAGCACAAAAAGGTTTTTTTTTTCGTAAGCTGAAAACGGTAGGCGGTCTGGTGGAAGCTAGATATTTAGTTTATAAAGCTTTAAATATGGATATTTTTCTTACAAAAACCCATCGATTTGCTTCAGAGGGCCTTTATCAACCCCCTGGAGCCTTGTGGACTGTGGAGTACGTTTGTTATGGATTGAGGAACTTTATTGAGCTTCAAACTTGTGATCACTGTTCATTGCCATTATAAAGCTTGGAAGCATTGTTATTATTATAACTCCGATTGTGTTCATCTAAAAGAAGAAAGTCATAAAATCATGGTGGTGGTGGGGGGGGGGGGGGGGGGTGCGCTGAGAGAAATTTCTCGTGGTGCCCACCTCAGAACTTAGCGGCGGCACTGTATCCTTCCAACAGGAGAGGAGAAGACACGAGAGAAAAGAAAACAGTATAGAGCAAATGACCTGCCTGACTGACTAAATGTTTCTAAATCAAGCTCTCCTTGCCAGCAGACACCACAGGAAGTCAGCATCACTGCCTCTTGCTCATGGTCATGCAGTGCAAGCTCTGAAAGCCTTCACAGTGCGTGTGCAGAACACAACCAAAAGAGACAAATTGGCGTGACGGACAGAATAAAGCTCCTAACATCACTGAGTAAAAGTAAACACTCTTACAGTATAATAGGGGTGATGGTGAGAAACTTTCGAGAGGCGGTGAACTGGACACCGTAGTCCATCTGTTCCCAGTAGGTCAGTAGCCGAGCCTTGCCTTGGTCCGGAGTCTCAAACGGCGTTCCTTTAACCGTGTGTAGGAAGATATACATGCACTACAACAGAAAGACAGTCACAGAACATCATGACCTTTGGTATAATTCTTCAAAGCACTATCAGCAGATGTTGTGAAACTCTTAGGACAAATAGATCTGATCTGTTTTGGGAGCAGGGCGAAGAAAGGCGATACAGGAAGGCTCTGTAAGTCCACCATTGGCTGAAATTACAGAACCTGGAGTCAGCAACTGAACGGGCCAAAATTCAGCAAGAAAAATTGTTGCCGTTTCAGAGATCCTGCAGCTGGGGACTGTCACAAAACAAATGCTTATTTTAAGCCTTCGCTTCTGAAGACGTTCTTACAAATGCATCTGTGCAACATTTACACTATGAAACTAATGCAACTGTTCTCAATCGGTGAAGTGGTTCATGACCCAAAATGGTTTGCATGTCTGTTATGGGTTGCTGAGAGCAGGAAATGACAATGCTACTAACTGTAGAAACGAAGCTAAGGCCTGTTCACACCATGAATGATAATTATGGAGATAACTATAACATTAACTATATTAGCAATCACACCAACACATAAGGTTCTATTCATGATTCGTCATCTGCCACTTTAAATGCTTGAGCTCTTTAAAGTGGGATCGATTCTAAGGGGCTGCCAATGTTTTTATCGTTCATCAGCAGGAAATCATTATTGTTACAGCTGTGGTATTAGAACTATTATTAAACTTTATAGTTGTTGTGAACTGTTTGAACGAGCCTTTAGGATAGCAGAACAATAGAATGTCACTTTGACACTTGTCTTGCTGACATCTGTAATAGAGGTTGCATCCTCAAGACAATAAAGACTATATTAAATACTAAATAAAGTATATGAAACTATAGGTTCACTTTTAGTAAGGATAAACATAGTTTGAGCACAATTTGTGCAATAAAGCATGAAACCATGAAAATGTTCCCTTCGGTCAATATGTCATGATAATATTTTTGCGTCCTACTTAATATTAGGTGGCCTTAACTACTAGGTACTTATATTAAAAAATAAGTACAATGTACATTCATATTGTATTGCAAAACACTTTTGCTCATATTCAGGTAGTATACGGGTAAAGTTAAGGACAGCTGTGGTGGTATGGGTAATTTTAACTGTAGGGTTAGGTGCAAGGTTGACTGTGTCAACAGTGTAATTACAAATGTAACTACATGCAGGTAATTATTAAAATGTAAGTACAATGTAAAAACATGTATGTAAACAATGCGTGCATTGTATCAAATAATTGATCAAAATGTTAGTAGGCTACATAGTAGTTAAGGCCACCTAATATAAAATGGGTACTAATTTTGCATATTGTTGTGCCTATGAAGTTCATGGTATATTGAATACATTTCAGTGTTTGATTAAGAACAGTTTTGCTACTGTGTTGGATCACCACTCGATTTAGCAAATCAACCACTGACCTAAAATCTTAATGAGGTGCCTACGTAACACAGTAGATGAACTTTCTAGCTTGAGACTTCAAGACAACAGCTCTTACCATATTGTGAATGAGGTTGGTGAGGCTCCAGACCACAGGCACGCTGACGAAGGGTATGCTGAGCAATATGATGTGTAGAAGGCCGATACCAAGCACATATGAAAGCCATATACCCCTGCTGTTCATCACTCGCGTGTTTGGATTCACCTCACTGTGCGCCGTGCCCACATTCATCCTCGCGCAGAACAGACACTCTGCTGGCTTACTGTCACAGACAACAAGCAAGTGTAAGTGCACGTGTGTTTAAAATGACATTTAGTTCACTGACATCTGGACGTAGACTATAATAAGTCGTAAAACAAAATGTAAAAAAAACACCATCAATATGCAGAGTGCGGAAAAGCAACTTCTGAAACAGTTAAATTATTATTCAAAACTAGTAGGACAAAACAATGGTCACTTACAGTACAATATTGCGCAAGAGTCTTCACGAATCACGCAGAAACTTTACAATAAGTCCTTACGAAAATAATAATAGCACTATTTCCCTCGTTTCGTAAACATTATCGGGTTATCTTCCTTTCTGGAGCCTTTATGCAATGTAGCCTTGCTGTTTTGCGCACATGAAATCTGACACGTCTGTTTATTTCTTCATGTTTGCTTTGAAGCACTTTGTTCCTGTGCAAACAGATGGTGACAACACAGCAAGACTTCATCGTTTCACGTCATCATTTTTCAGAATTTACCTTTAGAAAGATGGAAATGTATTCATCGTTATAGCCGCCGATTGGATGGTGTGAGTCACGTGGAAGATGTTGCCCAATCAGCGTTTGATGCGTTGATAATTTGCTGAAAAGGCGCACGCCCCCCTAACGTCATAGAAAGTGCTGGTGGAGGAGAGGAGAGATTAGACAATTATGCAAAAAAATACAGAGATTTGTGGGTATAGTAGTTTATTTAAATGAAATAGTATACATAATGTAGTAGTCTCAAATGGCTGTTTTGTAACAACAAGTTCATAACACGTTTTATAGTAAGTTTAAATGTGACAGGGTTTCACAATGGATAGCCTACTTTATATCCCGTTATGAAAGTTGCAATGCGTTCTTTATTTTAAAGGGGTAGTTCACCCTAAAATGAAAATGGAATGTTAGGCTGAGAGTGACAAAGTCACCAATTACTAATGATATGAGGGAAATGTAGGGACAGAAAAAAAAGACACATGCTGTCAGTAACATTCTTCCTAAATTATTTTGCTGTGTTCAGCAGAGGAAAGGATAAATTGGATTGGATCAGCATGAGGATGAGTAAATGGTGAGAGGATTTTCATTTTTCTGGACTATATGGCAAGCCATATTAGCTTTTATTGTCACTTTTAAATTACATTTATGCATTTAGCAGACAGTTTTATCCAAAGCGACTTACAACTGAAGAGTACAGGAAGCAATCCATCATGAAGAGGTGAAGAAGCACAAAAAGTGCCTTAGCAAAAGCATTAGAGTAGTATTAGCTAAAATACGAACGGAATAGAGTAAAAAGAAGAAGAATCAGATTTTTTTTTCTCATGCCTGGCTCGCACTACAGGAATATTAGGCCGATTTATGCCCCGATTTTCCCCTCCCGAGACTCAAAAAAAAAAATTCAAGACTCAATCGGTTCCGATGTTCGCCGCAGATTATCTGGTAATGTGAGGAGTTCACAGATCAAATCTAGCACCTCCCAATCTGCTCTCACGCAAATTAGGCTCGCCCCGATCATATCAAACATATTTGATATTTATCGGGATGAGCAAGATTGTAATAACGTCAGTATACTGTCACAATAGCCAATAGGAAACAAGTCTACGACGAAACCGGACATTTCTAAATGACGGCCGCGAGTTGAGGTGCCATAGTTTGCTGTAGCTCTCAGAAAGAGAGAGAGAGAGAGAGAGAGAGAGAGAGAGAGAGAGAGAGAGAGAGAGAGAGAGAGAGAGAGAGAGAGAGAGAGAGAGAGAGAGAGAGAGAGAGAGAATGAATGCATATCAACATTTCTTGCTTTTCATTTGACAGCACAAATCTATTACACTGTGACAGGTGACAATCGCTTTTGAACTAGGCAGCGGTAAACATTATAATGGTAAACATTCCAGCACACTAGTGTGACATAGAGCTTGTGCAAGGTGCATAAGAAAAAGAATACAATGTAAAGAGAATTAAAAATAATAAAATGATAACCAAAGAAAAGAACAGCTAAACAGTTATAAAAAGAATTTAAAAAAATGATGCATAGATAAGGTGCAATCAGTGGGACGTACAGTGGCACAGAGCTCATTCAGTAAATGCACAGCTAAACAGATGTGTATTGAGTCTGGATTTGAATGTGGCTAATGTTGGAGCACATCTGATCTATTCAGGAAGCTGGTTCCAACGGCGGCTGGCATAATAGCTAAAGGCAGACTCTCCTTGCTTTGAGCATTAGGGAAGAGATTCGTTTTTACCTGTCAGTTGAATGAAGTCAGTGATTCTGCCATTCGGATGGAGGTCACAAGATCGTTCCACCAACCGGGAACGGTGAATGAAAAAGTTCTGGAGAGCAATTTCATGCCTCTCTGTGATGGTACCACAAGCCTCCGCTCCGTAGCTGAGCAAAGGCTTCTGGTGGGGGTGTAGACTCGTAGGAACGAGTCAAAGTATGCGAGTGCTGAGCTTGTGGTGGATCCATAAGCAAGAGTCAAAGCCTTGAATTTGATGCGGGTAGCGAGTGGTAGCCAGTGCAGAGAAGAAGGGGTGTGACATGGGCCCTTTTGGGCTAGTTGAAGACAAGTCAAGTGGCAGCGTTCTGAATCGAAGCGCTTTGATTGCACACGATGGAAGTCCATCAAGAAGCGCATTGCAGTAGTCAAGCCTAGAAATGACCAGGGCTTGGACAAGAAGCTGTGTTGCATGCTCTTTTAGGAATGGTCTGATCATCCTGATGTTGTGCAGCACAAACCTCCATGACCGAGCTATCTTTGAAATGGTCTTTGAAGGACAGCTGGTCATCAAGATTACTCCAAGATTTCTGACCAACCCTGAAGGAGTAATCAAAGATGAACTTTGTTGGATGGTAAAATCGTG
The DNA here is from genome assembly GCF_024679245.1 of Pseudorasbora parva. Lineage (NCBI taxonomy): Eukaryota > Metazoa > Chordata > Actinopteri > Cypriniformes > Gobionidae > Pseudorasbora > Pseudorasbora parva. Next base: position 22,526,969 of record NC_090192.1, read on the forward strand.
TTGTAGGGTCGGATTAGCAGGGAAGACGAGAAGCTCAGTCTTTGCTGTTGGGCTGTAGGTTGGGCTGTAGGTGATGTTCTTTCATCCATGCTGAGATTTTTTCCCAGCATTGCTCTCTAATTCAATTCTCACTAGTAATAATGTAATTGCAGAGCTCTACAATTGAATCAGAGAGCTCTCCAATCATAACTGTTACTATAAGAATTGGAGAGCTCTCTAATCTTAATTCTATTATTTTATATAGAACCTTTCCAATACCCACAAATGCTTTACAAAGACAGGTTTAAGGAACAGAACCAAATACACATACCAAGGGCGGAAAAGTAATATAAAGAGGTTGCAAGTTAGGCCTGCGTATTATAAACAAATAGAAGAATACAAACAAATAACATATCCATAATAATGTACAATTTACAGACAGAGATCTAAAGAGTAATATTAATGGATGAATGAAGACCGCGAGGGCTGCCTGGGGCTGTGGTGCTGGGGCAAGGAAGGTGGGACAGAGAGCTCGCTGCCGTGCCCCTGGGTCGAGGGGGGGGTGGCTGCCGCCTGAGAGGGAGCGGAGGAGAGCTCGGGGCTCGCTGCCGGGTCCCTCAGTAGGAGGAGTCACCACCGGCTGCCAGGTGGCAGAGGAGGATCGAGCTGGCCACCAAGTGTCCAGTGCCATCGCACAGAACCGCGAGGAAGAGCCTCTCGGCGGGCGGAGGGCCGAACGGCAGTGTGTCTGAGAACCGGACCAGATTTTTATTTTCTTTCTTTCTTTTTCCCTCTCTCCCCTCTCTCATTCTGTCGCTCCTCGTGCTCCCATCTCCATTTCTCTCGCCTCTCTGTCCTTACCCCCAGGTGCCGCGGCCGCGGTGATCGCAGCCGGAAAAGCAGAAATAGCGCTATCGACTTTGTTCCGTCATAATTAAAGTCCCGCTGCTCGCATATTGCTGAGGCACGTATTGTGTTCATCTCATTAACAATTGCTCAAGCGGCTTTGTTCAGCTCCATAACACTCAGTCCTGCTCTGCTTCATACAGTAACATTATTAACCGCATCCATCAACATGATTTCTGTCCGAGTCCTATCCCGATTCTTTCCACCGGCTGTGAGGTGAAGACCATGTCCCAAGATGTCAGGAGTTTGGTTTGACTTCTCTGGCTTTACTCTTCTCTGTATGCCTTCTCTCAGCTGCTCGCTATATTAATTAGCGGCCGCGCTCTGTGCATCTCACACCTGTCCCCCCTTTGTCCTGATCACCTTGCTATTTAACTCTCATGCTCTTCTCCCCTCTTTGTCGGGTTATTGTTTGTTCTTTCATGTCGGCAACTAACGTCTTGTCCTCTTATGCTCGCCTAGTCCTGTTTCGCCGTGTGTGTGTGGTTCAAGAGGATTTTCCCCTGGGTTCTGCGGCTTCCCAGTCTGCTCTTCAGCACCGCCGTATCAGCCGAGTAAGGTGTGCGTTTCGACGCGTCCTGCGTGCGCTCCCTGGCCAGCAGTACCCGTTACCAGGCTACCCGCCAGCTCCTTATATGTACTCTTTTGCTTATCTCTCCTGACCTGCGTCCGCCTATACGGCTGGTAACTGGCAGTCAGCCTTATTTTCCCTGTTCCCGCTCAATAAATTACTAATTTACCAGCATTCGCTTTTGGGTCCTTTCTACATTGTGACAGAATAACCCGACCACTATGGACCCAGCGAACGAGACGACGACCATCCGCTCAGCGGTCGAGCTGCAGGGAGCTATGCTGGGTAGACACGCCGAGGAATTGGCAGCCGCTAAGCACGCCGTGGATGCACTCGCTGCCCAGGTAACGGATTTGACCGGCCAACTACACCTCCTGCGTCAAGACCAGTCCTCGTCTCCTGGGACGCGACAAGCAGCCGAGCCTCGCGTCAACAACCCCCCTTGTTATTCCGGCGAGCCTACAGAGTGCCGGGCATTTCTTACCCAGTGTGAGGTAGTGTTTTCCCTTCAGCCGGTCACGTATGCTTCGGACCGCGCCAAGGTTGCGTTTGTGGTGTCTCTTCTCACGAGCCGAGCCCGGGATTGGGGAGCGGCAGTCTGGGAGGCTGAAGCTAACTGCTGCAAGCAGTACACCTCATTTAAAGAAGAGATGTTGAAGGTGTTTGATCGTTCTGTTTTTGGTCGCGAGGCTTCTCGACAGCTAGCTGCTCTCCGCCAAGGAGGACGTTCCGCGGCCGATTATGCGATTGACTTTAAGACCTTGTCGGCCACCTGTGAATGGAATGAGGCTGCTCTCACTGCACGCTTTTTGGAGGGCCTGAATGATGACCTGAAGGACGAGATTTTTGCTCGTGAGTTTCCCTCGAACCTAGATGAGTTGGTGGAATTGGCCATTCGGTTAGACAAGCGCTTTGATCTGCGCAGACGCGCTCGTACTGACGTCATGGGTTTCCGGGGATCCCCATCCACGCCTTCGGCATCACCGGAGTCACGCCCAGACCCTGAGCCAATGCAGCTGGGCAGAATACATCTCTCCTCCGCTGAACGCCAACGCCGTATCCGGGAGCGATTGTGCCTTTACTGTGGTGGCACTGGGCATTTTGCTGCCACATGTCCGGCAAAAGAGAGAGCTCGCCAGTAGATCGGGGAGTATTGGCGAGCGCAACTCCTCTATCCCCATCCTTCAAGTCTCGCACCTTGATTTCGACCATTCTTCGCTGGGGTACCTCATCTGTCACCTGCTCTGCCCTCATTGACTCGGGGGCGGAGGGAAATTTTCTTGATGAGACGTGGGCGGTTAAACACGGCCTTCCCCTTCATGAATTAAAGGAGACTCCCACAGCTTTTGCCCTGGACGGCCGGGCGCTGTCTAACATCCGTTTAGCCACCGTCCCGGTGAGTCTCACCACATCTGGCAACCACCAAGAGACCATTTCCTTTCTAGTGTTTCATTCTCCTATGGCCCCCATTGTCCTAGGACATCCGTGGTTAACACAGCACAATCCCCAGATAAACTGGTCAGATAGTTCTATTATGTCATGGAGCTTGCCTTGTCATACAAATTGTCTTGTCTCTGCTGTTTCCTCTGTCTCACCTGTGTCTGTTTTTCAGGAGGAGTCCATTGATTTATCTGGAGTCCCGGAGGAGTACCACGATCTGCGAGCGGTGTTTAGTCGTTCCCGGGCCGCTTCTCTCCCTCCGCACCGTCCTTATGATTGTAGTATCGACCTTCTTCCTGGCACCTCTCCTCCCCGTGGGCGTTTATATTCCTTGTCTGCTCCTGAACGCAAGGCACTTGAGAGATATCTCGACGAATCTCTCATGGCGGGTACCATTGTTCCTTCCTCCTCCCCCGCCGGTGCGGGATTTTTCTTCGTAAAAAAGAAGGACGGTTCCCTGCGCCCCTGCATTGATTATCGTGGGCTGAATGACATCACCATTAAGAACCGGTATCCGTTACCACTGATGTCATCGGCCTTCGAGATCCTGCAGGGGGCAAGGATTTTCACGAAGTTAGATCTCCGTAACGCATACCACTTGGTGCGCATTAAGGAGGGGGACGAGTGGAAGACGGCATTTAATACCCCGTTAGGACACTTTGAATACCGGGTGCTACCGTTCGGGCTGGTAAACGCCCCAGCCGTTTTTCAAGCGCTCGTTAACGATGTGTTAAGAGACATGCTCAACATCTTTGTCTTTGTGTACCTGGATGACATCCTCATTTTCTCCCCGAATCTCCAGGTACACACCCAACACGTTCGTCGCGTATTACAGCGCTTATTGGAGAATCGTCTCTATGTAAAGGCGGAGAAATGCGCATTCCATGTCCAGTCGGTTACCTTCCTTGGTTCGGTCGTGTCGGCAAGGGGCATAAGCATGGACCCCTCCAAGATTCAGGCAGTCACTGATTGGCCCGTTCCCGAGTCTCGCTCGGCTCTTCAGCGGTTTCTGGGGTTTGCGAACTTTTATCGCCGCTTCATACGTAATTTCAGTCAGGTTGCCGCTCCCCTGACTGCTCTTACGTCTGCGAAGTCCCCCTTTGTCTGGTCTGAGAATGCTCAGTGCGCTTTCGAACGTCTTAAAGGTCTGTTTACATCTGCGCCTATTCTAATTTCGCCTGATCCGGAGAGCCAATTTATCATCGAGGTTGACGCGTCTGAAGTCGGAGTGGGAGCTGTGCTTTCGCAGCGCTCCTCTCTCGATCATAAGGTTCACCCGTGTGCTTTTTTTTCGCGCCGGCTCTCGTCAGCTGAACGCAACTATGACGTGGGTAATAGGGAGCTCCTTGCCATCCGGCTGGCCTTAGAGGAGTGGCGTCATTGGCTTGAGGGAGCCTCCACTCCGTTTATCGTCTGGACTGACCATCGTAACTTAGAGTATATCCGCTCCGCTAAGAGACTTAATGCTAGACAGGCTCGCTGGGCTCTTTTTTTCGGGCGTTTTAGTTTTACGATCTCTTACAGACCTGGGTCTAGAAACGTTAAACCAGACGCTCTTTCTCGCCAGTTCTCTTCCTCTGATGATGGTGCCACCACGGAGACCATCCTACCGGAGGGATGCGTGGTTGGTTCCGTCACGTGGGGAGTGGAACGGTTGGTGAGAGGAGCGCTGGCGCACACCGTCGTTCCTCGGGGGTGCCCTGAGGGTAAACTTTTTGTCGTACAGTCGGTTCGTCCAGCTGTTCTTCGCTGGAGTCACGCCTCTAGATTTGTTGCGCATCCAGGGGTGGGGCGCACGCTGGCAGTGGTCCGCCAGCGATTCTGGTGGCCTGCCATGGAACGTGAGATACGTCGATTTGTCGCGTCATGTTCTGTCTGTGCGCAGCAAAAGTCCGGTAATTCGCCTCCCAAGGGTCTTCTTCGTCCCCTCTCTATTCCCTCCCGCCCTTGGTCCCATATTGCCCTGGATTTCGTCACGGGGCTTCCCCCCTCCTGTGGCAATACGGTGATTCTGACTGTTGTTGACCGATTTTCTAAGGCGGTCCATTTTGTCCCTCTTCCCAAGCTTCCGTCGGCTAAGGAGACTGCGCGTACGGTCGTGGACCACGTCTTTAGGATTCATGGACTTCCTACGGATGTGGTTTCGGATAGGGGGCCCCAATTTGTTTCTAACTTTTGGAGGGAGTTCTGTCGGCAGATTGGGGCTACCGCCAGTCTGTCGTCAGGGTTTCACCCACAGACTAATGGTCAGGCCGAGCGCGCTAATCAGGACCTTGGGCGGATGCTTCGCTGTTTGGCAGCTAGAAACCCCTCCTCCTGGTGCGAACAATTGACTTGGGCAGAATACGCGCATAATTCGTTGCCGTCGTCGTCCACTGGCCTGTCTCCGTTTTCATGTTGCTTGGGTTACCAGCCACCTCTGTTTCCCTCTCAGGAGAGCGCGGCTGCCGTTCCCTCGGTTCAAGCGTTCATTCAGCGCTGTCGTCGTACTTGGAGGAGAGTGAGATCGGTTCTTTGCCGGACAGCGGAACGCACCCGTCGGGCCGCTAACCGTCGTCGGTCTAAAGCACCTAGGTATGTGTGTGGTCAGAAAGTTTGGCTCGCCACACGTAATTTACCCATTCAGACGCCCGCTCGTAAGTTGGCTCCCCGTTTCATTGGGCCCTATGTCGTTACTAAGGTTATCAGTCCAGCGGCAGTACGGCTCAGGTTGCCACATTCCCTTAAGCGCGTTCACCCGGTTTTCCATGTCTCATGCATTAAGCCCGCGGTTCGCACTCGGTTGCCTCCCTCCCCCCCCTTTGCCATTCGTGCTAACTCTCCCGTCTTTAAGGTTAAGAAGCTGCTGGATGTCCGACCCCGAGGGCAGGGTCATCAGTATCTTGTCGATTGGGAGGGATTCGGTCCGGAGGAGAGAAGCTGGGTACCAGGCAGGGATGTGCTGGACCGCTCGCTTATCGAGGACTTCCTCCGCTCCCGGCAGTCTTCCTCGGGGGCGCCAGGTGGCGCCCGTCGGGGAGGGGGTACTGTCAGGAGTTTGGTTTGACTTCTCTGGCTTTACTCTTCTCTGTATGCCTTCTCTCAGCTGCTCGCTATATTAATTAGCGGCCGCGCTCTGTGCATCTCACACCTGTCCCCCCTTTGTCCTGATCACCTTGCTATTTAACTCTCATGCTCTTCTCCCCTCTTTGTCGGGTTATTGTTTGTTCTTTCATGTCGGCAACTAACGTCTTGTCCTCTTATGCTCGCCTAGTCCTGTTTCGCCGTGTGTGTGTGGTTCAAGAGGATTTTCCCCTGGGTTCTGCGGCTTCCCAGTCTGCTCTTCAGCACCGCCGTATCAGCCGAGTAAGGTGTGCGTTTCGACGCGTCCTGCGTGCGCTCCCTGGCCAGCAGTACCCGTTACCAGGCTACCCGCCAGCTCCTTATATGTACTCTTTTGCTTATCTCTCCTGACCTGCGTCCGCCTATACGGCTGGTAACTGGCAGTCAGCCTTATTTTCCCTGTTCCCGCTCAATAAATTACTAATTTACCAGCATTCGCTTTTGGGTCCTTTCTACATTGTGACAAAGATGCTTTGCTCAAACTTGGTGTCATCAAACTACGTCTTTTTTTTTTTAATAGGCGCCCTCTAGCGGACGGAAAAGTTGCATAGTGCACCTTTAAAGTTTAGGAAACTGGAAGCCAATAAAGGTAAGAGGACTGGAGTTATGTGCTCGTTCTTTCTTGTGAGATTGATCAATCAGGCTGCAGATTTATTTAATTATAATTGTAACTAATAAGAACTGAATTGGACAGCTCTCTAATTTAATTGTTACAAGTAAAAACGCACTTACGAAGAGTAATGCTAGGAACATTAAAAGCTAAAACGGCTTGCCATAGAACTATTCCTTGAGTACATACTGTCCTATTTAACTATTTAAGTTTAAAACATATCTGAGAAGTGTGTTTTCAAATCTTCTGGGACTGATTTATTTACTAAAACAAATAGATTTATTAAAATAGCTCTTTTATTTTTATTAGATTAAGTTCACATCGAAAATATTATTCATTTATTTATATATTTATTTATTTTGCTATTATAAAATGGCCTTCATGTAAAGAGTTTACTTATTGTCCAAGAAAATCATACTTTTAAATGTCACTAAAAAGCATTATTCATATATATATATATGAATATATATATATATATATATATATATATATATATATATATATATATATATATATATATATATATATATATTTTTTTTTTTTTTTTTTTTTTTTTTTTTTGGGCACTCAAAGCGCTTTATAGAAGGCATAATTTCATCAACCACCACCAATGTGCAGCATCCACCTGGATGATGCGATGGCAGCCATATTGCGCCAGAACGCCCATAACACACCAGCTGATTGGTGGAGAGGAGACTAAGCCAGACTTAGAGTGACTAAGCCAATCATTATATGGAAATTATTAGGAGGCCATGATGGACAGGGGCCAATGTCCAAATTTGGCCAGGATGCCAGAGTGTCCCTACTCTTTATCAAAGATATCCTGGGATTTTTAATGACCACAGAGAGTCGGGACCTTGGTTTAAAGTCTCACCTGAAAGACGGTGCTCTTTGACAGTATAGTGTCCCTATCACTACACTGGGGTGTGACAATGTTATTCTGACGTTTACCATATCTCAACCCAAAATCAGTCAGCTAAAACAAGAAAAAGATTAAATGATTTCACTATGACAAGGATGTTCTACATTTTGCACATCTCAGTATATGCCTTTTCCATCATGTCGCATAATGTGAAGTTAATTCTCCAACAAATGCTATAAGGCCACAAATAGGCTATAAGGCCACCAGGCCACTAATAGGCTTATAAGCAAGATTACTTAGTCTCTGGGCCAAAGATTTTCCTTTAGTGTGAAATGTAAAGCTCTGCTCCACAAACGCTGTCATTTTGCCCTGTAGGAAATGAAACATGAGCCATGTGTCTGAATGACGTGGGAGTGTCTTCACTGATGATTAAACCGTAACAAATGCACACAACTTCAAAGTGGTGTGGTGTTCCCTCTCTTGTGCTTACAATGCTCTTGGTGGGGAGCTACTACATTTTTAAAGCTGTTAAATTATATCTTGGAGCACAGAACATGCTACTCATGATATTCTTTAACAATGCAACCCTTAGGCCCGAAGATTTATGTTTCCCAACGTGATGTGATTCCTTCAGCTGTTGGAAGCAGGCAACCTTTAAAGACAAGATTACGTTTAGCCTCCTAGAATTACAGCAGCATTGTGTCTTTCTGTCCCCTGAGGGCCAAAAGACATTAATTAACCTTTAAATTATGATTTTATGCAGAGTAAACTACTGACAGCAGATGAGATCAAACTGCCATTACGGCAGTACACAGAGACTAAACTGTGGCTTTATCAAATTACTAATATTTTCATATAGGGCTACTTATTATTTTAACAGATGTTACTTTGAGTCCAAGAGCATGAAAATCATAAAGTGATAGAGGCATGAAGTTATTTCATTTTAAGAGCTTCCATAATTACTACTGTTCATCTTACAGAAGCTAAGGGATTTTATACTAGATTATACAAGATGAAAGTTTCACTGATGCATGTTCTTACAAACGTACGCATATTTGCCCCAGAGGTTTTTAACTAGAATTTGGAACATTCTCCCGCAACATGCCTCAAATACTTCAGGCCAATCCCAACTGATTCCAGCTTTAAAATACATGTTAGCATACTGAAACAGATTTGATGGGTGTATGGAGCACAGAGGTCTCATATTATTCTAATGTAATTCTGACACCACCGATGCTAAAGAAACTTCTAACGCTAATAAAATCATATAGCTTGATCAATTTGGTCTCCAGTTTGAACATACATAAGAATTTAAAGAGTTAACTATAAAAGTGTGACAGTACCGAGAGTAACCAGAAGATGTCAGTATCAACATATGGTTAATTTTTTATAAATTGCTTAAAAAGATGTTGTATACTCAGTTTATGGCTAGTCTATTTACTCGCCTTTACTAAATCATGTGACCAGAACCTTGCCTCTGTTACTTTTGGTTTGCTCGGTTGGGGTTTAAAAACTATTAATATACAGAAGATATTGTCAACTGAGACTCTCGGATGAGGAAAAAAACTGAACTGAGCTGATGGTAGGCCTACTAAGTTATTGTCTTCTGGATGCTTTATAACTGAATTTAGAGTTGTTTCATAATTGATGAACCACGTAACATTGCTTTTTTGCCTTTACTGTGGAAGTGTTAAATAAATGTACTTTATAATGAATATTCATATTCTAGAACGTTATTCTTGTATGTTTACGTTAGGCCTATGTGATGTATTGCTTTGAAAGATATAGCCTTATGACAACGTATGGCACCATGCTTTTCTCTCTGTTAGGCTACTAACAAATAGCCTATATGAACCAATACAAATATATTTTGTATCGATTAAATTGATTAATTGAACGGGTTTGGGGTGGTCAGGTGAAAAAAAAATACTGTCTGTAGCCTACAGTAGTATGTCTGTCACCATGGACTTTGTCTAAATTAAATTTTGTCAGAATCTTATGACGTTTGAAATCCGTTTCCTCAATAAACTAGGAGATGAAACATTCTAGACTTTTTTCTAACAAAACTATGGCTTCAGAAGAAGGAATGGCTCACAAATAATATGCATTACTTTTGTGGTACTTTTGTGGCGCTTTTTGGTATGATGGTAAATAAATGATGCCAAAATCTTAATAATTGTTATGTATAATAGCCCAGTGTTTACTGTCATCTGTGTATTAAATGGATAGTTCACCCAAAATGCGACTTTTTAACTTCAAAACGTGAGCATATGAATAGAGTTTAAGTCTTCTGATGAGACACAATTGTTATATGATTAACATATTTGAATTTGAAGACATCACATGGAGTATTGTAAACATGGAAGTCAATCCTACTTGCTTGACACGCGAGAACAAACCTCAAACCTTCACCCCTTGAAAGTGAAACCATGGTAAGAATCTTTTCCAATCTGAGGTTCATTTGAATCCTGTGAAAACTTGACATGACTTTTTTAGAATGTCATATTTAACACATAGCTACAGTACGAGTGACATTATTTCCATAACCCTTTAAAAAAAATAATTTCAAAAAATGTATATCTTCGTCTGGGGCCTGGGGTTTGGACTCTTGCACTCTTAAAATAAATACGGTTTCTTACGTCTGATTTGATATTTTCTTAAGAATGCGTGCCAGACGATGTGCTTTGCGAGGATAACTGTTCCCCGAAATATGCAATATGCCTTGGTAATGTATTCATTTTCGAGCTTCAGTAACCTTAAGTCAAAAATAATTTCAAACCTGAGATAGGAGGAAGAGAGGGCTTGTGACCCAAGCCAGTCTAATGATAGCCACACTGGAAAAAGCTAAAGTACTGACACTCCATTATTGTCCTATAGAGGAAGCTGAGGATTAGAACACCAAAGAATTTCAATAAAAGAAGTGTCTGTTGTGGGGCCGAGGGTCCTGGGGGGCTGTGGAGCTTTAGGTATTGTCCTGGAGGGTGATTGAGAGCGAGAGGAGGGGAGCGGAGAAGCATTGTGCAGGGACGGAGCCTTTCTAAAGGTGGTTATTAGGAGAGAAATGGCGTGGGGGTGGCTGTTGACTCTTCATCTTGTGTGAACAAAGTATCTGGCATATAGCTCTCTCTCGCACGGCTTTCGCTTTACGGTCGGCCATGAATACTCTCGGCGGGCTCGCCCAGACCTGCACGAAGCCTTTTGTCCGGCTTAAGTGCGGTTTAATTAAGCGAGCTCTGTGTCCTGAGAGAAGAGGCGCTTTAAAGCGCTCGGGTCCTGCGGAGATGCTGGGGATGATGTGTAGTATCAGGGCTATTGAAGGGAAAGTGTTTGCTGCTCTAATGAAAAAGGTTTGTTTGGGGGGGTGAGTGGGGGGGAGTGTCTGGGCTTTGTCCCCAGCTTACAAAGTAGGGACAAAAGCAGTGATATTATACAAATGCACCCATTTCCAGGACATGATGCAGGGACGGGGGCCCGGAGACGGGTCGGACTGCTCCATCTCAGCCCCGTTGGCACCTTACAAAATGATTTTTTCCCCCCCACCACAAAGATACGCATTCTAGTTAAATCCCGAGAGCAGGGGCTTCTGGGTACCACAAATTTGGGGGTTGCGGGCTTAAGCGGATTTTCTCTGCAACTGTAAGAACAAGCTAATTCCTCAGACCTCCTTTATCTCTAACATGGTAATAACAAACAATGAAATTCTGAAGAGAAAGGGGCAAAGGAAGAGGAGGGAGGAGAAATGCAGACACAAAAGAAGGAGAGATGGAGGGAATGAAAGAGAGGAGAGACGTGTGTGAGGAGAGGGTGGGCTTGGGCGTGTTAAGAAACTTTCTCGCTTTAGTGTTATGTGTGAACACTCCGCTAATCCAGGTTTTATTGCTTGCCTGTGTCCGGCCACACTGTCCGGATTGAGAGAGAGAGAGTGTGTGTGTGTGGGTGCGCGAGGGATAGTGGGGGTCTGCACATGTCCTTCTTTGAGGAAAGCCTGAGAAAGAGCCGGACCTGGTTACAGCCGTTTTCGGGTCGCCTTAGAAACCTGCACCACAGGGGTCCTCTGTGTGTGTCTCTGCATTCCCTGCGCATGCTGCTAGCAAACACTTACGGATTAATGCTAACATTAAAGGTGCTGCCACATTAGCGAATTATAAGCGATGTTCCGTGGGCAAAAAGGTCCGTTGTCAACTGTCAATACTGTAGTGATGTATGAAGCAGAACTCACAGCCAAGTCACTTTCAAGCCAAGCATCTTTCTGCTGGTCATCATCAAGGTGATTCCAACTATGACAAACTAGAACCAGTTGCAAAACCTGTGTGGGGAAATATTTCATCCCGATCGCATAGATTCCTACGGAAATGTCTGGCTTTCGTCTCTGGAAATTCGCTGAACATCGGTAAATGTGACCGTACCTTAATGCTGTCACGTACACGATGCTCCTGTTTTAACTTCTGTCCACTCACAGGAAGCCAAAAGGGTGTGTTTCCCTGATTATAGGGGCTACTTTGTGGGTGTGTAGGGTGATGTATTATCCTGGCCCTAATAAAAAGCAGGAGTGTCCACAAACATGACTTAATGAGGGAGGATGAGAGACTCCTGACCCA